>NW_020536999.1:47756928-47872516 GCF_003426905.1 Ctenocephalides felis | reverse complement strand
CTGTACTATGGAGTCATTTATTTATTTATGACATCATTTTTAATGTGGTTTAGAATTTTGATCATATCTTACATTGGTGTGTATTTAAGATATTTAATAACAATGACAGTTATCACGTTAGCTAAAAAATTCTTATTAACAGAAATTGAAGTAAAAAATTAAATAAGCGTTAGAAAAAATTAATTAATTTATAAGTAGTTTAGTAGTTTGAATGCTGTGGGTATGAATATTTGGCTTGTGGTTTACAATCATTTTTATTAATTAATTGATGGTAATTACCATTATACACAGGTTAATTGTATTGGGTGTGCGACATATGTTCTAAAGTCAAAATTGCGAGTAAAACTGCAAAAAAACGGAGAAAAATAAGAAAAACGACAACATCTCCGATGTAGTAATTCGTCTGCATATTATCTAATATCTTACAGTTTTTATCGTTTTCTGAACATATTCACATCAAATGACTTGTGCTACAAAATTATGCCATAATTATATTATCCGACGTTTAATAAATGAATCGCAATTAATAAAAATATAAAAATGAATCGCGAAATTTGTTGGTAAGCGCATAACTCAACAACGCCTAGACCGATTTGGCCAATTCTTTTTTTAAAATGTTCGATAAAGTCCAAGAATGGTTCTTACGGCGAGAAAAAATCGAATAATTGCCGGAACAATCTTAAAAACAACCATTTTCTTTTTCACATACAAACGTTAGTGTTTTATTATTTTCCGTATCCGGATACGGAATATTTACTCAGGTCAATGGAACGTTTTGGGTTTATATTTTTTTACTGTGCTCCTATTTGCATGAAATTTTGAAATTAGGTTTATTTTACTCTCAAGTTCAAAAGTAAAAGAAAATAATTTAGACTCCTTTGCAACTGAGAGGAATGTCATTCCTGTAATTTTATCATTTTTTCAAAATAACGATAAAAAAAACTAATTATAAGAAAAAAATATTTTATAATGTTTTTCAGAAAAGCAAATACTCATCATTTTATTTAGAGCAGTTGTACATTTAAGATCTATATGGGTGGATGTATATACATTTCGGTATAGACTGTAGTGTAGAAAAACATAATAATTTATAACTAATTGGTAAATATCAGTGTGGGCTATTAAAAGAAATTGAAACTGTTGAATTGTAGACGTGGGTGCAGAATAACGTCTGTCGGGTCATCTAGTTTTAAATAAATTTATTGCTCATGTCAAATTTTGGTATAAATAATGTTTGTTACTAGTATATTAATTTAATTAATACTAATATATTAATAATTTAGTTATTTATTTGAATAGCTAGATATTCAAATTAGTTATTTACAAGTCAAAAATATTAATATCAAAAAAGTAGAGTAAAAGTAAACGTAAAAAGCAGCAGGTTTAAACGTCAGAATATATGTTATATTACATTACATTACATACGATTGAGAACATGTAGAAAAATGTTCAAATAAAAAGAAGAGTACTTGTTTTGTGATGCAACTTTGAGCAATATGCAACTTTGGCTTAGTTACAATTTTTAGCTTTTGCATTTTTGTTTACATAGCCAGAATCTGAAAAATCGAAGTTTTGTTCATAGACATAATTCTATTCTATTATTTGCAAAAGTATATGAAATTTAAAAAAAAAGTCACGAAATTAGATCATGATATTGACAAACACTGTACTATATATTATGCGTAATGCGATTCACCTTGTGTCTTTTTCTCCTTTGAAATGCACATATTTTGATAGCAAGCCGAATGAATACAAACAAAACGACATCGGAATTTTCAGTGTTCTCTTGTAATCAAAAATCATTGTTTCACTACTGCATATATTTAAACAACATATACAAGTTAGGTATAAAACACAAATTTCCATTTGTACATGTGCAACATACATATGGTATGTGTTGTGTTATACCGTAAAGCTAACTTTTGTACAACCTCCTGAAGACTTTTTAAATTCCCTAAAACGTCTCTAAAATAACCATAACGTGTTAACTGAGAAAAGGAATTTGTTGTTAAATAAAGTTTTACTAGATAATAAATAGTAAGATGTGTTAGTTGAATGAAATCACAGATAAAATCTTTAAAATTATGTAAATCTATCTATCTTCTTTGGAGCGAGATGAGTTTTTTCAGCATATTATTGTACATCGTACATCCATACATAATGAATGTCTTTATTCAAAAACGCACATCATTAAATCTAAAATTGTATCGTGTTACAAAAATACATAAATGTTTAAGTAATTTTACATGTAGAAAAGATATCTATTAAACCGATAAGATTCTAGAAAGTAGATTTAATCGAAAGGGAAGATATACACCAGCATTTTAAATGCATATATAATCAAACTCATATATCAAATATGAAATCAGTACATCTCATCTTCAGACGAATCCGTGACAAAATCAGGTTTCTAATAAGATGCATATAGATTTTGAGAGCATTGCAAAAAACCTACTTAATATTCTGAAGATGTCCAAGTTTAGGCCTCATAAAAAACTTATCAAGCGCCATGTTAACAAGCAATTTTGATATAATAAATCAAGTATTAAACTTGAAATTAATTGATGTTAATAAGAAATCTTATTAATATTTAATTATATGATTATAGGTAAATTAAACTTTTAATTTACTTTACTTGCCGTAGTAAAAATTTACAAGCTTGGTTAGGTAAGCTCTGAAAAATAGAATAAAAAATATTCAATTAACTATGTATTGAAGACTTTTTTTAAATATATTTCAACGACTCTACTTAATGAATTTTTAAATCCCAAAGAGTTTAATTAGAGATGACAGGGATTCGAAATAAAAATCGTAAATTACAATATTTATATAAAACGAAATATTTTATCATTACATGTGTAATATAAATATGTGTAAAATACTCAAAATTTTAACGGCACATAATTTTAGTATCTATTAAACAACGAACATAGAGTCATATAGTGTATATTTCCTTGCATAATGCATAACATAAAATAAACATGATTTATAATCAAATCTACTTCATTTCTCAATCACTTTCTCATCATATTACCTATTACCACAAAACTTCGATTACTTGAAACCGCAATTTGTTCAAGATTTTCAATTGCATTCCTAGTTGGCCAATCTATAATAATATACTTCCTATTGAGCAAGAATTTCAAATTAGAATGTTGAATGTTTTCTGTAAGTTATTTCCAAGCGATAGATAATTTTAAATGAATTTGGGAAAGTTTAACATCGACTGAATAAAGGTTGACCGGAAAAACAAGTTAGTACACTGTTGATCAACAGTCGGTTCGAAGACCACGCTTTGAGAATCGATTTCCGCTTATAAATTGCTTAGGAAGTTGTCAGCTGCTGGTTTTGCAAGTAACTTTCGTTTATTAATTTTTTAGTTGCAAAATGAAAAAATTTCATTAAATACCTAGTAAGCTAAGAAATCATGTATCAACGACCCAAGATTATGAATGTATACTTATATTAATTATGAGATGCTTATTATCTATTATCAATATGACCAATAAAATACAAAATATAAATGAACTGTAATGAAGATTTTATATAATGTAATTAGGAACATCATTTGAGACTATAAGCTGAATATAATAAAGATATATTGGTACTTATTTTTTATTTAAAATCCGGAGTCGTTGCTAGGAATGTTAAAGTTGAATAATTTTTTTTAAATTAATTTCTTATTACTACACCATTTAAGGATTCATTAAAAAATTTATTTTTTTAATCAGATTACTGATGTTTTTTAAAAATATTTTCAGTAAGCCTTACTAGCTCTTAAGCATTGCACTATTATTTACACAATTGTTTTTTGTAATTATCTTCAGTAAGTAATATAGCTTTTAGTTTGTCTAATTAAATTTTAACTAAAAATATTCTGTTCGTAGAAGCATTTATGACAAATCAAATAAAAAAACTAGTAGGGTGCATGGCATCGTGTCTTAAGGCAAATTGCTGGAACTTCCCGTACCCGTACCGTAACAAAATGTTCGAGGACTAATAAATATTTTCAAATAGATTATTATAAATACTGTAACATTGTCTAATATTTATAAGAATGATATAAACTGAATTGCAAAGTTGAAGTTATTTGTTTAAAGTATATTAGAACTTTAGTCAGAATTAAAATTAATATCTGAATTATTTTCAATATAAAAAAAAATTAAAAAAAAATAAATAAAAAAAGAACTTTCCAGAAACAATTATTTTGTTGAAACAAGCAGAAAGTTTTTTGAATCATTCAAATCGGACGCTTAGTTCTCTCAAAAACTGCCATTTGTTGCACATTTAGCTCTGTATCTTTGAAATGGCTGGCCTTTGCCAAAAACTAATCACCTCTTCTCCCAATCATTACAAATTGAATGTTTTTTAGATCATTCAAATCGAATACTCCGTACTCTCAAAAACTCGATTTGTATATTCTGCACTCTGTGCTCCGTATCTGCATAACGGCTGGACTTGCCTTTGCCAAACTAATCAGCACATCTCCCTATCAAAAGGAATCGAATGTTTTTTGAACCATTCAAATCGGTTGATCCGTGCGCCCGAAAACGTGGACGAAAAAATGCGGACATACAAAACACACACACGCTCTTTCTGAGGTATGCCAAAATGTTCAGAAACCTCTGAAACGTGAAAATATAGAAAAAATTTCACTTTCGATTTTCAGCCCATTACTATAACTACCCTACGGGAAGTTGATAAACTATGCTAATGTTGGTCATTTTAAAAATAAAACAATTGTCAATGTGAGAAACCTTTCCAATCCACATTTGCCCTGGTACAGTTCGGTAATTTTTACATTTGTCAATTTTTTCTTTCGTAACATATTTATAGTTTTTTATAAGCTTACACTCGATATCTACATATATCATTTTTGGATATTTCATAGGATAATTTTTATAATAGGTATGAACATTTCCAAAAAACTTGAGACAAACCGAAAGAAACCTTAATCCGGGATACATATTACTTGTACAAGAATCCTGGATGGATCCTGAAAGGTGGAAATCAAGTACTGTTCTTACCAAAATAGGACGAATGGTCAACTATTGAAATGCGAGATCAACTATTAATTCTGATGATTGTTTTACTTTTAGAATTTTATAATACTGAGAAAAGGACTATTTTTTTTCACCAAATTTTTTCAAGTATAAAGTTGATATCAGGCTGGCCGATGTGGATAACAAACATAAAACTCTACTCTCTCTACACAATTATCTAATTTTTCCCATGTCAAAAAATCGAAAACTAGATAATTCTTCAGCTATCAGTATTTTTTATTAATATGAACAATCACTAAAACTGTTTATGAATCAAATATTTTCTTGTTTATTCTGACAAACTTCCTGGATTATTCACTTTTTCCACTCCATCAATAGTATGAACATCAGTATATAGAATGCGATGAGATATCTCTTCCATTCCACAAGTATTATCTGGTGCGTGTTCATAACATTCTACTTTGTGTCAATAAAATTCTTCAATGTTGTGATTTATGTACTTGTTTCAATATTTTTGCGGTTAAATTATTGCAATTCCATTTGCAACTAGTTGTGGTATGCTGAAAGCAATACCTACTGACTGAATCTATATATTTTATCCAAAGTTGAACCAGTGTTGAGTTACTTTGGCTTTCCCATGGGGCTAACTGTAGATGTCCATGGTGCGAGGAGAAGCTTAAGATTCAGCAATACATTATAATAATAAACTTCAACGTATGTGTGCAATGGTAAATGGACATAAAATGTCACCAGGGACGGAATAAATGTCCTATATACTATAAAACCAGATGCTATTTATCGAGGCTATATATCCTGCCTAAGGCAAGATATTCGATATATAGATAAAATGATAGGAATTGATAAAAATCGCGATAAAATCATTTGATTAATATTAACCTGTAAAATGGTTTGTGCAATAAATAAATCAAAACGCAATGTAGAAATATTAATAATGCGCTATAGAACCATTTCCTAGAGGCATAGTACAGAAACTATTTTATTTTACTAATTAAGAACCTTTTACCCAATGTATATTTTTAAGACTTGAGAAAGAACTATTAAAAAATATAAAATGGTTTATATTCCTAAAAAATGACTAAATTTTTAATACATTATATGTACTAAAAACGTTAAATATAATAAACAATTTGGTACCTATAGAAAATATTCACCAGACTGAATTGAAATTGAATTATTTATAATATTAAACCAATATTTTTTTTAACTTCCCTTAGGATAAGTTATAGTAATCGCAAAAAAATCGAAAATGAAAATTTTTATATATCTTTACGTTTCAGAGTTTTCTGAATATTTTGGCATACCTTAGAAAAAATGGATGTATGTGTGTGTGTGCGTGTGTGTATGTGTGTTCGGATACAAATTTTCGTCGATGATTTCGAGAACACGGATAAAGCGATTTGAATAATTCAAAAAACATTCGATTTGTATTGATAAGCAGACGTGCTCATTAATTTTTGCCGAAGGCAGGTCTAGCCGTTCCGAAAAATATGGGGCAAAAAGTGCCTAAAACGGTAACTCAGTTTTTAAGAGAACGGAGCGTCCGATTTGAATAATTCAAAAAACATTTTACTTGTATTAACAATATGAAGAACTGATCAACTGATTTTTATGAAGGCAGGTCTAGCGGTTTCGAAGATCTAGTAAAAAAAGTAAAAAAATGCCATCTTTTTTAATTTTATAGAGATTTTAATCTTTTTTAAAAAAATAATTTTTGGTACGGGAAGTTCCAGCAATTTGCCTCAAAGTACAATGCCATGCGCCCCATTAGTTAGGACTTGAGAAAGAACTATTAAAAAGTATAAAATGGTTTATATTTCTAAAAAAATGACTAATTTCTCAATACATTATACTCGTATGTACTAAAAACATTAAATAAAATTAACAATTTGGTACCAATATAAAATTTTCACCAGACTGAATTTTTATAATATTAAACCAATATATTTTTGAGTATGTAATATACAGTAGGTATATGCAAATAGACATATTACTTAATTATTTTTTATGAGTATAGATGATAAGGATAATTCAAATACTTATATCATGTAATCAATATGATCAATTCTGACCTAACATCTATTATCATGAAAAATATGAACCATGAAAAAATTATTCAGTAAGGTAGTCTTTACACATACTCAGCTAATAAATTATTATGCTTTATAGTATAAGCAAATTCAAATTGAAGTCTTCTATATTTTTATGGATATCAATACAAATGTCTTCTAATTACCATTGTCAAAACTTGACGGTGTTTTCTATTTATATTAAATATATAATATTATTTATTCATCATAAAGATAGATAACCTTGCTATATTTTAACTTTTTCAAAGCATTCTTTGTTCGTGTGAAATTGCTATTTATTGAACCAGCTTTTTTGCTGTATTGAATATGATTTAATTTCCTCCACATTACATATCTGAATGTTACGGTTTTACATACTACAAGTTTATCCGTAATTACACATACTCGTTTGTAATACTCATTCCAACAAGTTGTTATTAGATCAATTACAGCTTTTCAAACTCAGATTCGCGGTAGGTTTTGCGGACACAGATTGAGAAACTAAAGAATATTTTAACACAATTGAAAATTGTGATTTTAGTGTAAGCAATTTACATATGAGTGATGTAATGTAAATATGCACTGTTTTTTCTCAGGGTTCTATATGCAAACAGTAGATAAAACTTGCTTCATATGTTTTACATTTTACACAGAAACATTAGCGGAAAAATGATTACTAGTATTAGAATAAACTAAATTATGAGATTAATTCCAATGAAATCTTCAAAATCTTTTACTTTAAAAAGAATAACTTATGACTGCTACTATTAATTAAAGTGCCCACATCAGTATTATTAATTTTTAGGTCAGAATCTCAAATGGCATAGCTTCCAATTAAAAATTACATTATTATTATTATTTTTTTAACTTCCCGTAGGGTAAGTTATTGTAATGGGCCGAAAATCGGAATTGAAAATTTTTACATTTCTTGACGTTTTGAAGGTTTCTGAACGTTTTGGCATACCTCAGAAAAAATGGATGTGTGTGTGTGTGTGTGTGTGTGTGTGTGTGTATGTATGTGTAGATACAAATTTCCAGTCACGTTTTTAGGGCGCACGGATCAACCGATTCAAATGGTTCAAAAAACATTCGATTCCTATTGATAAGGAAACGAGCTGATTAGTTTTTGGCAAAGGCAGGTCCAGCCGTTTCGGAGATACGGAGCAAAGAGTGCAGAAAATAGAAATCGAATTTTTGAGAGAACGGAGTATCCGATTTGAATGAACTAAAAAACATTCAATTAGTAATGATTGGGAGAAGTGTTTATTAGTTTTTGGCAAAAGCAGGCCCAGCCATTTCAAAGATACGGAGCTAAATATGTAAAAAAATGGCAGTTTTTGAGAGAACTAAGCGTCCGATTTAAATGATTCAAAGAACTTTCTGCTTGTCTTAACAAAATAATTTATTTTGGAAAAAAAAATTTTGTTCCATTTTTTTTTCTTTTTTTTTTTTACTTACAGCTAGTTACATTTTTAATTACAATCTGTCATACTTAGGACATTCAGTAATCGTTTTTACATTCGTATGTGGATCTTTGAATAGATGGCAACCCATTGTCCAATCCAATTATGATTAATTAGCTATACTAAAAGAATTTGTTGACATTTTTATTATATATGCAACTATACCCACGAGAGGCAATTGAAAATTTGACATCAAAGTCGCCTGATGTCGGGCTTTGATGGTAGCGGGACTAGTTGGTGATTCTTTATTAAATTTATGTTTGTGAGTAATATTCAACAAAAAGCTCAAATATTATAACTTGATAAACTTCATCCTCCATCTTGTGTTAAAATTAAACCAATTATATACATACATACTTTAAAAGTAAAATTTATTTTGGACTTTTAGAATGAAAATCTTGGATAATTGGGTCGATGAATACTAACCAAATGTATACAAAGAAAGCAATAACAAAATTACAGTTTAAAAACAGTTAATTTTTAATAATAAACTAGTGGTGTATGGCATCGTGTCTTAAAGCAAATTGCTGGAACTTTCCGTATTGTAATTTATAAGAATTATATGAACTCAATTGCAAAGTTAAAATTATTTATTTGAAGTATATAATTGATATTTGAAACTTTAGTTAGCAAAAATTAAAATTGAATAAACACAAGCAGAAAGTTATTTGAATCATTCAAATCGAATGCTTAGTTCTCTCAAAACCTGCCACTTTTTGCACATTTAGCTCGGGTGATCCAAGCGCCCGAAGACGTGGACGAAAAACCATATCCATACATACATACACAGACACACACACATCCATTTTTTTTCTAAGATATGCCAAAACTTTCGAAACGCGAAAAAATGTAAAAATATTCAATTTCGATTTTTGAACGATTACAATAACTTACCCTACGGGATCAGTTTGATAATCATATTATTTTATACTCTTATCAAGAAATAGTTAGGAACTTCAAATAGAAATTGTTTCTGGCAAGTTTTGTTTAATTTTATAGATGTAGAATTGTTGGAATAAGTACATAATTGTAAATCTTTGCTCGGAAATCGGCCATTCTCTTTAATAATGAATATACAAAGAGATGTTGTGAGGTCAAAAGCATTTTATAATTGCTCAAGTTATGCGTAAATTTATTAAAATTACAAGCAGAACTAAAAGATGTGCACATACAAATCAGTTCAACAGAGCGTAACGTGAAATCATTGACATACAAAAACAACATGAAGATGCGAATTGTTAATTAAATTGCGATGAGTGAAACGCCTACTGGTCTATAAATAATAATCACTATGTTTGAATTGATGAGAACTCTATTACAGAATATTAATTCTGTGCATGCACATCAATTTGATTTGAAATTAATCTTATGCAGATATATAATTTAGTATCAAATTCATTATATTATAACGCCAAAGTCTATTTAAATGTGCATTATAATTAGTAAGATAGTGGCTGGCAGCGAGGTGGAAATTATAGATTATCTCTATGTTGGAGGTTATCATGGTTTAAACCTGAATGACTTAGTAAGTGATGCTTATGTTACTTTAATAGGAGTAAGAAAGAATTATACTCGGGTAAAGAAAATTAAAGTTCTCTTTGAAAGAAAAAACAACAGCTGAGTATAATCACTTGCACGCAGTTGAATCGAATCAGAATCTTTTGTAATCTACTACTTTGAAGAATGCAATTGTATGAAAAAGGTATGATATTACAATAAGTTATTAAGTACGAAATATTAATTTGGCAATTAATTATATGGGAAAAATTAATGACATACAGATCTACCGTTTCTGGATATAAATGCATAAGTACTTATTTAGCAATAGCTTTTTTGTACTGGCGCATATATTTGTTTGGATTTCGAAAACGTAATGAAAAACCAGAAAATTAGCTCTGGCTCTAACCAAATTGCATAAATACTTGAAATTGTATAAATCTTATATATTACATATATTATGTATGTTAGGGTGGTCCTTAATATGGACATTTTCGAATTTCCTTGCTCTCGAGGGCTCAAATGGTTCCAAATTGATAAAAAACAACACTTTGAAAGTTTTAGCTCTTAATATTGTCTTTTAGATAGAGCGCAATTCAATCAAAGATTTGTATGGCAATAGCATGAAAAAAATTCAAAAATCTTGCAGACGGTCCAATTTTCAATACGAATTTTCACTTTTAATTCATTTGTCGCTAAGTTATACCTAAAAAAATTTTTTTTAATTTTCAAATTTTTTCCATGCTATTTCCATACGAAGTTTGATTGAATTGCGCCACTATCTAAAAGTTAATATTAAGAGCTAAAACTTTCAGAGAATTGTTTTTAATCAATTTGGAACCATTTGAGCCCTTGGGAGCAAGGAAATTTGATTAAGGACCACCATAATTGTATGTATACACAGCAGTATTTCAAATTATGAAAGATATATAACAGTAAACTAACATATTTTATTTGCATCGCACATTCAATAATTGAAAAGAAAATTCTAAGATATTTGTAGCAAGTTGTAGTAAGTAATGAATACTAATTTCACTACTCTTTTTAAGTAGGTAAATCGCACAAATTCGTTAATGCAAAAATGACAAATAAACAAGAGATTTTTATAATAGTCATATTTATGAAATTGGTTTATAAATATATAATTTCAAAAATTAAACTTAAAAATTAGATATAAACAAAACAATCATGTTTGGTTCCAAAATAAAACTATGCATATTATGCATAATATAACTAATAAGTTTAATATCATAACTCAACCTGGTTGTTGTGCCTACATAAAACACTATACCAATTACTACTGCTATTTAAATTGAAGTCTTTAAAAGTCTTTCTATTTGTCTCGATGATAATTAGTGACCATTTTTAAATCATTTGTAATCATAATTATAATTTTAATTGATAAAATACAACAAAAAAACTTTACTTCAGATAGATAATGGTTTTTCTTAGATAATTGCCAGTATTACTTGATTGGCGTAGAAATCATTGTTTTCATTATCACCCAAGTAAAAATATACGTATTGCTGTGTTTTTGAAACTAAAAAGCCAATGAACCTAAACACATTTGGAATTTTTAAAAATAAGCATAATATATAATTTTAAATGTGCTCTTGTCAAATAATTATCGTATTTCACCACTAATATGCATGTTCTCTCAATTTTCAATTCGATATTTCTACCAAAACGCTTTATATGAATTTATTACACTTTTTGTTGAACAAGAATCCAATCTTGTCCATAATCGGCTTCGGTCTTTGGAATTTCATTAATAAATTAACATAAATTAACAGACATACTGGGCTCGTGAATATTCATACAATTAACATCGTTGTACTCGCTTTACGACTGCCATGGGCAATGTTCTGAATAATGTTTAGGAATCGACCCATGGAGGATAGACATTGGCATCATTTGATTTATAATTTCACAATTTCCTGTATATCATTCTAAACTAGATTAGTACAGTTAACCTTTACATTTAACAAATTTATTTTTTGAAGAAAGAAATAATCACGTAAAACGTACAAATAAATTCTTCTATAGATGGCAATCAAAACATCTTTCAATTATTAATCAAAAGAAATACCCAAACTATTATAGCAGAAAATACACTATCTTAAAAACTAAATTTATTACTAGTTTAAAAGTTTATTTATTCGCGAATTTATTATCGTAAGAAGAGTTTTTCCTAAGGGAGCGCCCATTAATAACGTGGTCTATTTCTTAATGATTTTTGGTCCTCACTCCCCCTTTGTGATAGGTGGTATTCACCCCTATCACCACCCCTCCCTCAACAAACATTACCTACGTATATTTTTATTTACAAAAAAAACAGTATTTTTTTATTTCTTTTTAAATGTTTGGATTTAAAAAAAAAATCAGGTCAAAAATAAATACATGTGATATCTTACTATACTCCCCACGTGATATTTCGTGATTTTTTAAAAATAGAAAATAAATTCAAAATATAAAAAGTCATACAAATAAGAATAATGCACTGTTATTTGAAAAACAATTCATGAAAATACCGAATAAATGATTTCGATAAGTGCAATTAGTAGTGGTTTTGTTAAATAAAATGTAACAGACAAAACTTGATATAACATCAATGAAGTGGAATTATATTATCGAAACAATTTATGAATTATTAATATTGTGTTTGGCAAGAATTCCAATTAGCAATTCATTTATCTATTTTATGAGATATTTTGATGAATTGTTTATATTGCAAATACTTGTATAAATGCTTCCAATCTAACATAGAATTGATTAACATTCCTAATTATTAAATGAAATATTTGCGCACTAAAATATTTGCCAACAATGTTGATTAAAAATCCATGTTAAAGTGATAGATATTCATAAATATGGATCGATTGCCTTTTGAGCGAATATAATGTTATTAATGATTGTTATAATAGAAATTTTAAATTGAGTTTTTTGCAAGAAATCATAAAATGCAACGGCTGCAGACTTCAATCAATGCTCTCACCACAAACGCGGTGGATTGCTATAAGATTAAAATGATTTTTTATAAATATAATTCTAAGTAGTTGAAAAAAAAACTACAGAATAACTCTCATTATTAACTCACATTTATAATAATCGTTTTTGAGCAATGTAATTTTACTACATGTAGGTTAAACGAATAATAGACAAGTAATATAAAAATTCAATAAAAGTTTCTATATAGTCCAGATGCATTTAATAGTTGCAATTTAATTACAAATGTAATCACAAAATGAATTAAAAATATTTGCATTTTTTTTATTTTGAAGATTTATGTTTTATATATTGTTATATAATTCTCGAAAGGTATACTAATGTTTCAATATGGTTCAGACGCTTTTAGCCCTTTCCACTAGGATGCCGTTGTGGCAAAATTCATATAAATCTCGCAATTCGCAATTGAAATTGAATTATAAATGCAAAAAGAAATTCATTAAAATTATTTTTAAAAAAGGTTATAATTTTGAAGATTTAAAAGATAGTAATTTGGAAAATATGTAAAATTTTAGCGACACATTGTGGGAGGCAGTCCATTAACACGTGAGCGAGTTTTTAAGGATTATTGGACCCCCCTCCCCCTTGGTGATACATTGTGATATTCAAAATTACCCAACCTCCCCCAACAAACATCACGTGAATTTTTGGGCACTTGAAAAAACTGTAAAATTTTTGTTTTTTTTTTTAAAAATGCTTGAACTTTTTTTAAAAAATTAGTTGAAAAATAAATACACGTAATATGTTATTATACCCCTCCCTCCTCCACGTGATATTTTGTGATATTTTGTCAAACACCCCTTCCCCCTAAAAACCTCACGTGATTAATGGACGCCCCCCAAGAATCACTATGGGCTTTTAGGGACAGGTTTCAACTATAACATAAAATGAATGCAAAAAGTCTACTCTTAAGTTATCGCTATTTATTTAAGAGTAAATTATATTTTTACAATCTAAACTTTGGGTTTTATTAAATCTTCATTGCAAGATTTGAAGATCTTTTTTAAACCATTTATATTTTATTATCTCATAACTCAGAGTCAAGCAATAACGTTTTGCACGAATGCGTTGTCAATAAATCAATAAGAATTTCTTGTCAAAGGTGTAGTTGAACAAAAATAGCCATGTGAAATGCTCAATCTCTAAGTTACAATGTATCAAAGATGTTAACCGTTACGGAATAAACATTTAGTTAAGAAATGTATAAATATGTAACTATAATTTGTCTGTTAATAAGGAAATGGCTCGAGTGTTATGACCGCGTATCTACTCAGGTTTAACACGATTTCATGGACGCGGCCTGTTATAATTAATATGAATTGAAAACGTTTTGCATCAGTTTAGAGATCGTTAAGGAATGCATTTAATAAATCATGAGAAACTATATTAACATTTTCATATATTAAAAATTTATTTCTGTTTCTGTTGTGTATCAACTAAGTATTTTCTCAAGAAGCAAACCAGCTGTTAACCATTCAGTTACTTATGTGTATCAGCCAGGCCCACCAAAAGGCCATTTTCACTTGAGATCAAATTTCATATGTATAACTCTAATATAAACTCTAATTGATATCAAGCGGACCAAGGTTGGGATCGAATCCGGAACTAGTTGTTGCTAATCTATATTGGGTTCAATTAATACTATTATACCATGATGGGCTCAATTAATACTAGTTTTATTAAACTTATGCCAAGCAACACTAGATCTTGGACACTCCTGATATTTCATAAACTTTATTGGTCATTTAACAAAATTTATAGTAATCTGATCATCCTCCTGGCGTTTTCCGAAGATGATCGAGGTAAAAAATTCTGTCGAACATCTTTCATCGAGAGCATACACAAATTGGCCATAAAATCTTTCATATTGAATATTATAATTACCATGTTTATGAACAGATTGTGGAAGTTGTCTCCTTTCCAAGTGATAACGGTTCGTTATAGAAGGAAAACAGAAAGATATCGCGAAGAACGCAAAGAATTTAATTGAATTGGCCGGTCTTCGATTGATATTATAGATAGATGCAATTTAGCTATAAATTCTCTATTAAAAAGATTTATTAAATTTATAACAAACGTAGACGTACATTTAATGATAAATAGTTAATAAACACTGGCAAAAGCAAGACTTCCTTAAAACTTAACAGAAGATGAATTCTCATGGAGTTGGGAAAAATCAGTAACAAATCAGATTAAGAGTCACTGATAAAAATGAAAATAGATATCTTTAATACTCAATTTTAATTTCAAAGACAATATAATGAACTATTATATGAAGATGAAAATTTTTATACTTTACTATAATAAATAAGTGTATTTAAAAAACAAAACGCAGTACACAATGTTAGAATTTTAGAAAACATAATTAATCATTAAAATTATAGAACAATTGAAAAAAAAAATTGAAGTAGTTGGGTGCTTAGTATTATCAAACAAAATCATTGGTTTAATATTAACCAAAATAAAAAATATTTTCGTAACAATTATGAATGAACTGTAAACATATTACAAAATTCGCTATGACTAAAAATTTGCAAATGAAATTTCCAATATTGAAATATCTAATACAAATATATAAAACTTACTATCCACAATATAATAAAGATAGATGAAAACAAAAAAGCTTTCTAAAAGATATCCATCCAGATATCAGAAATAACTAGTGGTGCATGGCATCGTGTCTTAAGGCAAAATGCTGGAACTTTCCGTACTGTAACGAAATGTTCGAGGAATATTAAATGTTCTCAAATAGATTTATAAATAAATACTGTAGCATTTTATTTATAAGAATTATATAAACTGAATTACAAAGTTAAAATTATTTATTTAAAGTATATAAATGAGCTTTAGAACTTTAGCCAAAATTAAAATAAAATCTGAATTAATTTCGATATACAAAATAATTTTTTTTTTGGAAAAAAAATTTAAATATTTTTTTTTCAAAAGCAATTGTTTTGTCGACACAAGCAGAAAGTTTTTGAATCATTCAAATCAGATGTTTAGTTCTCTCAAAAATTACCATTTGTACATTCGAAATGATTCTCCGTAACGGCTGAAACTGCCTTGCCAAAAACTAATCAGGACATCTCCCAATCAATAGGAATCGATTGTTTTCTGAATCATTCTAATCGGTTGATCCGTCCAAGCAAATTTTTATTTTCGATTTTTGGCCCATTACTATAACTTACCCTTTAAAGAAGGGTAGCGAAAAGTTAAAAATTAAAGTGTGCTTTTTAAACAAAATGAGTTTGTTTCACACAGTACAGCAAAATCGGTTTTATTATGTTTATAGTTCGATTTGCGTATATTATTTTCTATAAATATGATCATTAAATATTTTTTATTTGAACAGCGATCAGAACTTATCTAGGAGCTGTTGTGAGTAATACCTTACAAACTACGTTTGATTGATTACAGATGGCAACCCAAACAGTTGTCACATCTCTGTATGATAAATTTTTATTACAATCTCTGTAATAGGGCAAGTATGGTGCAACAATGCCGGGTGAGGGCTATTTTCACTTGGAAACATATTGCTATTTATATTTTCAAGTGAACATCGATATCAATGTTGCCTGACAACAGACTGCTCGAAGTGGGTATCGAACCCGGGACCTCTGAAACAAGTCCCGTCGCTCTTAACCGCTTACCTACGGGCGAGCCCAATCATTAAATATGTGTTATTGTCAGGTCATTCAGATTTTTGTGCTTTTGATTCAGTCCGCACCTTAAATAAAACAGCGAGAAAGTGTATTAATGACCATTGTAAAGTGGCGTATCATGTAAAAAATCGTACAATCGTATTTATTTTGATCTTCTTAAAGAGGTACTGGTATTGCAGTTCAGATATTTAAAATGTGTGTGTTTGTTTATGTATGTATGTTTAATTTCCTGAAGTACATTAAAATCGCGAATGATCAAAAGTAATTCTGTGTTAACAACCTCTTACTTTAGCAACGATCCAATAAATTATACAAATATTTCTTCCCCAACCAGTTTTGTTTCGAGCATCCCGCTAACCGTCAGACGTTTGTGGTCGCAACTAGCAACTCATCTCCGACATAATACAAATATACATATAATAATATAATAAGAAATAAGTTATGTGCTACGATCCAATAAATTATACAAATATTTCTTCCCCAACCAGTTTTGTTTCGAGCATCCCGCTAACCGTCAGACGTTTGTGGTCGCAACTAGCAACTCATCTCCGACATAATACAAATATACATATAATATAATATAATAAGAAATAAGTTATGTGAATCGCGTTTCGCGTTCCACACATATGGGGGCATAGCTCCCATGGTGAGGCTAAGCTGGTGGCGGTCGCTGGAAGCGCCGGTGCCTTCAAAGCACGACTCTACTGATTGGGAAAGTGACATAACTCATTCATCATGTTACTTCGAATCTACCTAATCAACATTATTTTTGCTATTTAAATAACAAATCAGAATAATTATATAAATTAATATATTACCTGTACATCATATATAATATAATGTTTATTATAAGGTATAGATTACTCATTAATTACTAAAATTATTTATATTCTTATAAGTTCTGGCCGAACATCTTCTATAATATAAAAATGAATCGCAAAATGTGTTGGTAAGCGCATAACTCAACAACGCCTGAACCAAATTGGCCAATTCTTTTTTTTACATGTTTGTTGAAGTCCAATGATGGTTCTTACGGCAAGAAAACATCGAATAATTGCCGGAAAAACCCTAAAAACAGCCTTTTTCTTTTTCACATACAAACGTTAGTATTTTCATATTTTTGCCATCGGATACGGAATATTTACTCAAGTTAGTGGAGCGTTTTGGGTCTGAATTTTTTTACTGTGCTACAATTCGTATGAAATTTTAAAATTAGGTTTATATTCCTCTCAAGTTCAAAAGTGAAAATAATTTAGACTCTTTTGCTATTTCCCGGAGGAATAACATCCCTCTCAGTAGTGTAATTTCATTTTTTTGAATATAACGTCGGATATCGACAAAAGAACTAATTATAAGAAAAAATGTTTTATAATGTTTTTCAAAAAAGCAAATACTCATCATTTTATTTAAAGCAGTTGTACATTTAAGATCCATATGGGTGGATGTATATACATTTGGGTATAGACTGTAGTGTAAAAAACATAATAATTTTTAACTAATTGGTAAATATCAGTATAGGTTATTAAAAAAATTGGAACTTTTGAATTGTAAACATAAGTACAGGACACATCTAGTATTAAATAAAACTTATCTTTATTCAGAAGTGTATCAAAGATATTTATATTTTTAATACAAAAAACAAATAGAATTAATTTTTATAATTAAACCATTTCTCAGAAACCTATAATATTTTAACGTATTCGGTTTAACTATCACCAAGCAAAGTTTCATCAGAATTCCAGAAGAGTAAATCTGAAGTTCTTTTTGTCAATAAAATGCGATTAAAATATAAATTATATTAACTAAAATGATTTAAATATTTCAGAAATATTATATACAATCGTATAGATAAATGGTCGCAGCGTATCTTTTCAACAATAAAGCATTTGATCGCATTATAATATTTTGTAGACAGTTTTGCACATTATGCAGAAAGCTGCACATTACTTTCAATTGTACTAGTTGTATTTTAATTTATATTAAGAAATTATAATTAGAGATAGTAGTTACCCCAGTAAGTATCTACTATTAGATGCAATTTTTAATCTTCTTACTTCTGGTGTACGGAGCAGCGGATCAACGAGTGAATTAGGGTGATTTTCTAATTTGCAATGATAAATAGTAGATTTTGTTTTTATGAAGTCTTTTATATATAGCACCTTCAGATCATCATGCAGAGTTTTATTACTCACGTAAAAGGGTGCATCTGTCATCATTCTAAGGAATTTTGAATGGTTCCGCTGTATTAATGCCACATCAGATTTGCTAGAGCATAGCCCCAAAGCTCTATTCCGTATGACCAGGTAGGAATTATAAACACTATTAATACTATTGGCGATCTAAAAAATCTAATTCGAGATTTTTATAAATAATAGTGTATACATTTTTAACTAATAAGATCATTATTGGATATTTAGTAAATTTCAGGCTCTCTCAACTCTGACTCATATTGCTAAATTGTACATTGTACATTTTAAATGTTTAGAATGTTATTACATTTAGAGGTTGATGAATGCGATTAATATTGAAAGGGCGTTTTTCACCTTTATCAGGCTCAATCAAAATCGATTAAAAATTATATTTGCTTATTGATTTTACATTCTTACTTAAAATTACTTATACATAATTAAACTATATAAATAATTATCAATGAACATAAAAACTTTAAAATTGACTTGTAAGTTACAGATTTTCTAAAATACATGAGTTTGAATATGTAAATTGTCTTCACTAAAAGCATTAACAGAGAGGAAGTAAAAAGCATAACTATCGTAGAAACAACGTGAAACGGTGAAACGGCAAACCTCTTTGCAATGAAACAAAACAGGACATTGATTGAAGCAAATGGCTCCAGATGAGGCACCTGCACCTGTGCCGACCAGAACTCGCAAATGGAACAAGTGGCACTAACGTCAATAATAATTCTTGTAAAATCGAATTTAAATGTATGTTCGATTTGAACTGAGATAGAAGTAATTGGAAATATTTAAAAAAAAAAATTGTTTTAATTTTCCAAAAGATAAAAGAAAATTT
The DNA here is from genome assembly GCF_003426905.1 of Ctenocephalides felis. Taxonomy (NCBI): domain Eukaryota; kingdom Metazoa; phylum Arthropoda; class Insecta; order Siphonaptera; family Pulicidae; genus Ctenocephalides; species Ctenocephalides felis. The sequence continues at coordinate 47,852,765 of NW_020536999.1, read as the reverse complement.
TGGATTTGGATTTTTGTGTATCATCTAGGCCTTGAAAAAAAAATGGTGTAAAATCTGATGGTGCTTTTTTGTATATACGTATGTTGATTGAACAGTTGTCCTAGATAGGTGGAAAACAAAAATAATTTTATTTTAAGATTTCTTGGTATGCATCTTGACCGCAGATTGACATGAAAACAGTACATTGCATATGACATAATTCAAAATTAGCACTCAAAAACAAAATCTTGATTTATAAAGCGATAATAGTTACTATCTGGCTATATAAAATAGAGATTTGTGACTGCTCTAGCAAATCTAATGTGACTTTCGACCCAATCAAAGCTACTTAGAATGATGCACCCGGGTACGTGGGCAATAAAACTCTGCATGATGATCTAAAAGTGCTATATATTAAACACTTTATGAAAACAAGATCCACGAATCATCATCACAAATTAGAAAATCACCATATTTCACTCGTTGCACGGCTGAGATTAAGAAGACTTAAAAAATTATGGCCAATTAACTTGATTCAAAAAATTGTATCTAATAGTATTTACCCAGTGGACATCTCTACGACAATAATTTAATTTAATTAATGCTCTAGTTGTAATTAATGAAAGAAATAAGTATATAAAAATGATTTTTATATATTATCTGGGTTTTGACATAAAGTTTCATGTAAAATCTGGCTAATTAAATTTGGTTATATATTAAATACAAAAATTCAATATTTTGAACAGTGATCAGAACGAACTAATATTATAAGCTGTTGTGTGTGATCAAGTTTAATTTTCAAGTTAATGAAAAGCAACGATGATTTTTTTAAATGTGATATATTTGATACTTTAATTGTGATTAATATTTTTAATTTGTTGCTCTGCCTAATTTACTTTCCAATATTTTATTTCAAATAAAAATATTTATTTTAATTTTAAAGTATATTCAAGTTGGTATATAATAAAAATCTATTAATACTCACTTATACATTATTTATTAATTGCTAGAGAATAATTAAATAGTTTTGCAGCATAATATGAAAATATAACATTTCTGTAATAAACGTAGTTTTCGCTAGACTAAATTGAATGTGAAGTGCATTATATAAATCTTTATAGGTAGTTTTTATTACTGTTACGATGTAAAATCTAAGACAATGGTCAAAATTTCACTAAATATATTATGCATTATATTTATACACATGTTGTTTATACATGCATAAAAGTTTGTGGTATAAACTTGACTTAAATTTAATTAAAACCAGTTGGTATTGGTATTTTGCCTTGAGGCAAGTTGCATGAACTTCCCGATATGTTTAAATAATCGATTTAATCAATAAAAATAAATTAATTTATGAGTGATTAAAAGTATTCCGAGTGGATTTATTACTATAATTGAAAACGAACAAACATGTTAACTCGGAGTATTATCTAAAAGCAAATTTTCAAAAATTAACAATTTTTATAATTGAACCAGTTGCCAGAGGACTTTAATGGTTTAGTATGTTTATTAAGACCAAGTACTCTATCATTATACCAAATAAATCTTCTAATTTTTATTTTAACAAACTTCAGATGAATTTTTAAAATTAAACGAGATGTCGTAAAACTGTAATATTTCAGTAAGTTCTATAAGACCATGATATATATCGCCAAATAAAGTTACATCAAAATCGGCTTAATTTTTATCTTGAACAGTTAATTACAAAAAAACCGCTCGGTAGATTTTCACCTAAAACTAATCAGTATCATTGTCAATTTATATCTTTCGAACAGTTTTTGATTTTTTTAAAATCGATTCGGTAGTATGAGCTTAAATGTGGAAGAAAAGTTTAGCACTTTTTTTTAGAGTACAAAAAAACGACTTGGCAGATCGTCGCACAAAACTGGCAAACGATAGTCCTCAATGACATAGATCAAATGGCTTTTAAATTTTTGAAATAGGTTCAGGCGATGAAAGGTCTAATTTTGACAAATGCCCAAAAAACGATACCAATTTTTGCAAACTTTGAAGAATTTTTAAAAGTGAACGACTTGTCATAGGCCGTAATATTTTAGTATGATCTATAAAACTATTATTGGTGCAATTATTTTTTTTGCTCATGGCATGTTTAGAAGATTCATATGTACCAAATAATTAATCTTTAAGTTTGCTGACGAGTGAATGTTCTACCATCGACTTTGCTCAATTCAGCACTTATTGCACCGCAAATAAGACATCCTTAAAGCAATAACAAGTATGTATTATATAAATCTTCATGGATATTCTTTATTACTGTTGTAGTGCACATTAAAACTGCAAATCCGACCCATGCACGTTCCATACGAAATCAATTTACCATATATGTCGTATCGAATAATCAAATCTATGCATGAATGGAATTCCTGACTGAAACGGCTATGAGGAAAATCACATGAACACGATGTTTGAAAAATGGTTTTAGATATGATAAACACATCACTAATTTGCATAGGAAAAGATAGAAGTGTTAAAAATATTCATATACTTATAATAAACATGAGCATGGTATAATGCATAAATACTTTTACAATTAATTCCGGAACAATTTCTCTTCAATAGAATAATAAATTTAGATGTAAGATTTGATTTGATAGAGCACGATGTAATAACTATTACTTTAAAATTTAATATTACAGGCAAATTATTAGAATAATTAAATATTTCGCTTTTTTTCGAAATCAGTTGGTATTAATATAAACTAGTGGGGTGCATGGCATAGTACCTTAAGACAAATTGTTGGAACTTCCCGTACCGTAATTAAAAATCTTGGTGCGGAACCCAAAAAATATCTGATAATTTGATGTACATATGTCCAATAAATATTTTTGACCGCCAAATGACATTTTTTTAACTTATTTTTATTGAGAGTCCATAACCGCTGGACCTGTCTTCCCAAAAATTCAACCAGTTTTTTATCTTATCAATACAAGTAAAATGTTTTTTAAATGATTAAAATCGGATGCTCCGTTTCTCTAAAAACCGAGTTACCGTTTTTGGCAACTTTTGCCCAGTAATTTCGGAACGGCTAGACCTGCCTTCGCCAAAAACTAATCAGCACGCCTCCTTATCAATACGAATCGAATGTTTTTTTAAATTATTCAAATCAGTTGATCGATGTTCCCGAAATCGTTACCCTACGGGAAGTTAATATTAAACCTTTCCACTCGCGAGTTGCAGAACTAGGACGTATTTTGCCGCCGGAGCGACGTCATTCGAGTGGAAAGGGTTAAATTAAATAAAGTCCAATAATCCATTACCATTCAATTCGATCATTAAACAAAAACGCAATAATTTTGCTGCTTTTGGTATCTACACAATAAAAAAAATATCATATACTTTATTATGAAGATTTTTATGCATTTTGATAATATTGTCATTAATAATTTTAGGCTATGTTTGAAAATTTAAAATAAATTGAATTTATTATGAACAGGCTTTTTCATATTTTTTATTCTGTCTAATAAAATTAATATCTGTTGTAATAAATGCATAATTGCTTCTATAATTAATTCCAGAAAAAATCTATTTCTAGAATATTACTCTTAATTATTCATTATTTACGTATTAAAATTATAGACTATTCATTAAATTACTATTTTAATAAATAGTCAAAGACTATTTCATTCTGCATAATAAAATTATTATTTGTTATTTGTTTTAAGTACTACTCTTAATTATTAATTAATTGATTTTTATAGACAAAAAACATAAGCATAGTTAATATTATAAAACAACTTAAAAATCTTTATATTTTTAATAATAATGCAATAATAAATGCTGGCTGAACATTCTAAAAGCCTAGTAAGAAAGTTATTAGATTAATAAAATATGTTTAAAACCCTATTTTTTTATTTCTACTAATAAATAAACATCAATTTCTTTTCTTCCTTTTTTGTACTATGACTACCATAAAAAACTTCATAATAAATAAATATCTAGCGAATTTAAATTTTTATATAACTATATATACCTATATAGTCTACACTTAAGATTTCATAAACACACTTCGTAATTAAAATTATCATCTCGATGTGAACAAAATATGTTACATAAATATTCAAGTAAATTTATACATAGTTTCAGCAAGTCTGGGAACAAATTCTGTACGAAATGAAAATATTAAACAATGATGTTTTACATAAAGACTATGTTATTGCAAAAATTTTAAAACTAAATTACTTGCACGGATGCATTGTGAGCAACGATAGATCCAAAAGAGCGAAAATATTTCGAAACTATATAGAAAAAGAAAAGTGCAAATTAATTTAATTAAATGAAGGAATGATTAAATTAATTTCAAAATTTATTGATTTTAGATATTGATCTACTTAACAATAAAAAAAGAGTGCGCGTAAGGTTCACACGCGATTGAAGTAAAACTTTTTTGTTATCATACAGGATGGCATTTATATTATAAATAAATACATCATATAAAAATTTTGAATAATGTTTATTGGTCAAAGTCGAGTTTATCGAGAGCAAATGACGTACAGTTCTGGCGTAACGCAATTTCCGTTGCATTATGCACCGATTTACACCCTAGTCGCTCCTAAAGAAGTTCTACTTCAATAAAAAGTTGTTCAAGAAATTGAAATAAAACAAATTACCTCTGTATCATTTTGGGATACTATTTTATCACTAAAATAATGACCATATGCCAACAATCAAAATTGTATTAAAAAAATTAAAGTATCAAATTCAATTTTAGCAATCAGTTTTTGCATCATAAATGATAATCTACTGATGATCTTCTGATGTGGTTAATTTCAAAGTGTAGAAAACCTTTGTAGAATGTTATATTTTCGAAAATTTAAGTTATATCTAAGTTACGCCTCTGGCAAAATTAAGGTGACCATATTTTTTGCCGTCAAAACCGGGACGGCAAAATTTTATTTATTCTAATCCGGGACGGGGGGAGGGGGGGCAGTTTCTAATAACAAATGCTATTTAAAGATACAATAAAAACAGTTTTTTTGAATCATTTTTTTATCAGAATTGCGGATTTTGAGTAAGAACTCTATTATTTGACTATATGTAATTTTTTTATATATGATTCATGTTTTTTTGCTTTTGGGCCTCGCATATAATTCTGTACAATTTTCTTTAAGATTCATTTGTAAAAAATTGCATTTTTTCATTTTTTTTCATAATTTTTGTTAATTTACTTATTAATTTTCAAAAAAGCGGGATAATCTGGGACAAAAGAATAAAATTCGGGACAAATATTGCTTTTAGAAAAACCCGGGACACAAGGTGGAAATCCAGGAATGTCCCGGCCAAACCGGGAAGTAAAATTATTAGACTTTAGTAAAATGGTCAATTCTGCATCGATAAAAAAATCTTAGAAAATATCGTGAAAGGTTGAGAAATTGAACCAAAAGTAGATGTAAATCAAAACTAGGCGTAAGTAGAATTTTGCATTAGGCAAGTTGCATGAACTTTCATGTAATAGACTCAATCAATTTGGACTAAGTTGCAGCAATTTTAGAACGATTAACGTTTCAACTGTTTATTTCAAAAATAAAATTTCACTAAAAACTAATCAATGCCTTTTCCGATTGATATCTTCCAAACAAACTTTTAATGTGCACAAAAACGCGCTTAGAACATATATAGCATATATTGATAAGAAAATGACATGATATAAATTTTTTTATAAATAAACGACATTTCGTGGGTCTATAATATTTTAGGATGTTCGTTAAGATCATTAACAAAATATCCACAAATAATTGCGAAGAAATGGCCCGGCCTATTTTACCAAAAACTAATTAGCACATTCCCCAACTGATATCTTAATATATGTCATTAAGTTTTTGAATTTTTAAAATCTGTTTAGGATATATTGCAAATGTTGTAAAAAAATCAAATTCTGGATTACATTTTCTGTATATGTGAGCCAAAATTTGACCTTTCTACAACATTTTTACCTACATTTTTTTTTCAAAAAAATCTTAATTAGCTTGCGTTATTAATTAATATGTATATGATATGGTCACGCACATACATATTTTTTCTAATTTCTATGTCAAACAGTTGAGAATGACTTTAAATTAAAATTAGCAAATCGGTTTTCTTGACGCAAACAAACTTCTTAAGGAAGTAAATAATGCAAGAAAATTATGTTTTTTTTTCCAAAAATGTAAGCAAAAATGTTGTGGAAATGTCAAATTTTGGCTCTCTTATACATAGTCATACACATATTTACTTTTTCAATTTTAGTGTTAAACAATTTAAAATGACTTGAAACATTGAGAAAACATGAAATTATCAAATCGGTTTTTCTGACGAAAATAAGCTTCCTTGGAAAGTCCGTAATCAATCAAGTTATGATTTTTGGAAGAAAAAAATAGATGACAATAAAACCGAATACCTCATGTCAAAATATTCCGACAAGTGTATATAAAATATATATGAATAATATAAAAAGAGTACATACCAATGAATGTCCAAGAAACCAGAACAATTTTATTTGTAACGTTTGCCAAATGCCACTTAAAATATCACTAAATCACATAATATTAAGAATTGGGTTAATAAATTTTATTAATAAAAGTTCTTCCTTTTATTTGTTTACAAATAATACGTCACTGCATACCACTCAGGTGAGCAATGACCTCTCGGCGCGGGTTCTTAACGTTAACTGAATTGGTGCTAGAAATGTGTTCTTCCATAGGAAGAAAGAAGTGGAAGGGAAACAAGGTGTTGTGTTGAATTTTAAAGAAATTAACAATTTTTGATAAGATATAATTCAGTAGTGAAGTAGGATACAAGTGAACTTGCTACGCGTTTCCTATGTCATTAACGCTACCAACATAAAAATTCTGTATTTAATCCTTTTTTAGTACTTCAAGAATTAGTACTCGGGCTATTTGGCTCCAATTAGAATTAGTACTGGGGCTATTTAGTTCCAGTTAGAATTCGTACTGGTGCTATTTAACTCTAATTAGAATCAGTACTGAGGCTATTTAGCTCCAGTTAGAATTAGTACTGGGGTTATTTAGCTCCAGTTAGAATTAGTACTGGAGCTATATAGCTCCAGTACTAATATAAAAATTCTGAATTTAATCCTTTTTTAGCTCCAATTAGAATTAGTACTGGGGTTATTTAGCTCCAATTAGAATTAGTACTGGGGCTATTTAGTTCCAGTTAGAATTCGTACTGGGGCTATTTAACTCTAATTAGAATCAGTACTGAGGCTATTTAACTCCAGTTAGAAATAGTACTGGGGTTATTTAGCTCCAGTTAGAATTAGTACTGGAGCTATATAGCTCCAGTTAAAATTAGTACTGGGGCTATATAGCTCCAGTTAGAATTAGTACTGGGGCCATTTAGCTCCAATTAGAATTAGTACTGCGGCTATTTAGTTCCAGTTAGAATTAATATTGGGGCTATTTAACTCTAATTAGAATCAGTACTGAGGCTATTTAGCTCCAATTAGAATTAGTGTTGGGGCCATTTAGTTCCAGTTAGAATTAGCACTGGGGCTATTCAGCTCCAATTAGAATTAGTAAGTGCTATTTAGCTCCAATATAAAGTGTGCTATGATATTTGGTAAAAACAAAAAAGTGTAACTAAATATTGATGTCTAATAATATTATTCATGTGTTAAATTTTGGTTTTTAATTAAACTCGCCTAATTAGAGAAACCAAATTAAAGCGTAGAGCGCATAATTGAGAAATTTATAATAATAAGGGGGCGTCCATTAACCACCTGAGCGAGTTTTTAAGGATTTTTGGACCCCCCTCCCCCTTGGTGATACATGGTGATATTCGAAATTAACCCCCCTCCCCAACTAAACATCGCGTGTATTTTTAGTTACGAGAAAATATTGTAAAATGTTTGAACTTCTTTTAAAAAATTAGTTAAAAAATAAATACAGGTGATATCTTACTATATCCCTGCCTCTTCCACGTAATATTTTGTGATTTTTTGTCAAATCCCCTCTCTCCCTAAAAGCCTCACGTGATTAATGGACGCCCCCTAAATACTTATGAAAAAAAATCTTCAAGTACCTTCATTATAAATATAAAAAATATAATACGCAAGTACTACAAACAGAACAAAATCTAAAGTTTACTGCACAATTAATTCTAAGCAAACGTTATAACACTTTGTAAAATTGGATTTAAGCTCGCTTTTTTAATATGATCATATTAAAAAAATTATATAAACTAGGTGAGTAATATCTTTACGTTTCAGAGGTTTCTGAACAATTTGGCTTATATGAGAAAAAATGGTATGTGTGTGTGTTCGGATACAAACATTGTAGTAATTTTACACCCATTGTAGTATTTTTACAAGCATTGTAGTATTTTTACACCCATTGTAGTATTGTTTACAAACATTGTAGTAATTTTACACCCTTTGTAGTATTTTTACAAACATTGTAGTAATTTTACACCCATTGTAGTATTTTTACAAACATTGTAGTAAATTTACACCCATTGTAGTATTGTTTACAAATATTGTAGTAATTTCACACCCATTGTAGTAGTTTTACAAACATTGTAGTATTTTTACACCCATTGTAGTATTGTTTACTCACATTGTAGTAATTTTACACCCATTGTAGTATTGTTTACAAACATTGTAGTAATTTCACACCCATTGCAGTATTTTTACAAACATTGTAGTAATTTTATACCCATTGTAGTATTGTTTACAAACATTGTAGTAATTTCCCACCCATTGTAGTATTTTTACAAACAATGTAGTATTTTTACACCCATTGTAGTATTGTTTACTCACATTGTAGTAATTTTACACCCATTGTAGTATTGTTTACAAACATTGTAGTAATTTCACACCCATTGCAGTATTTTTACAAACATTGTAGTATTTTTACACCCATTGTAATATTGTTTACAAACATTGTAGTAATTTTACACCCATTGTAGTATTGTTTACAAACATTGTAGTAATTTTACATCCATTGTAATTTTACATCCATATGTCCTAAAAAGGCGGCCATTTATCAAAACTTTTATTTCTATAACTCAATCACTTTTCAGAAAACTGAAATGTTATATGATGTTCGTTTCATTAAAACAAAGCTCTCAATTATTTTACATATATATTTCTCGAGATTTCTGGAATTAACTAATTATACAAACAGAATTTCTTATACCATTAAAAATTCGTCGTATTATTTCAACTTTTTATATATAGATGAATTAATCTAAGTTTAATATATCGCTTTTTTATAAAAATAATATATATTCATATTTGGGTGTACTCCCACAATGACTAATTCACTTGTTTCTTAACTATTTACAATAGCGATTTTTGCATAAACTAATCTAATACATATTTACAATATACATCTATATTTTCATAAAACAAAATTCTTATTAGAAATATATAAACATGACTTTTGTAAAATATAAACCTTACATTTAACAACAAGACATGAATTGTTAATGAGAGAATTATTATTTTGTTTTTTTCTTATTCATTGGACTTAATAAAAAAAAAAACTGGAATATATTATATTTTACGAAATATTAAAGAAGACCCGAAATTAAAACTTAAACTAAATTAAAACTTTATTATAAAATTATTTTAGTTCTTAGTAGGTAAAATACTAAAATGAATAAATTAAAATAATGAATGACAATTAGTCAGAAGAAACAAATCCTACTAAACCAAATTTATAATTTTAGTTGTAAATGCATCCTTCAAAGTCTGTTAATTTAATTATATGCAATTCTTGAAGACGTATCATTCATACAAGCACATTACCTATATAACCATAAAAAACTATACTCTGAGGATATTTCTATAATTCTTGTACAATCTCTGACCACTTTATTAAAACTAATAAATGTAACATTAAATGTTTATAAAATGAATAAATAAAATCTTTTCCACATGTTATATGGAAATATCTCGTAAAAATATAACTATAAATTACTTGGTAAAAAATGAATTTAACTAATAAAAATCAGACATTCACCGTTAAATTGGTGCTCTTAAAATTGTCATAAAATATTTTTACTGGATATTATATAAACAGAAGAGGCGAAAAATTATATGTGCTTACATAAATAAAATACTAATACATTTACAATAAGTAGTAATTTTTATGCAATTGCTAATGCCCATTCACATTTTGTGAAACAACTCATTGATATCCTCATACATGCATAAAATATTCTAAAGATATATTTATTCGAAGCTCAAATTCGCTATTAAAATTGCACTCTTATTATATATACCTATATAATTAAACAATACAAAATCATGTTATGCATTTGCATATTTGCTGTTTATTAGTTGTGATGTAAAATTGTAAATTTTATTCGTTGAAATTCATTTAATTTAATTTAATTATCATCACTTATATAAATAAGCTGCGCCGAAAAATCTGTATGAAATTCTAAATATTCACTGTTACAAAATATTAATTAATATGCAACATACAGCTGCTGGTATCAGCAAAATACTGAGAATATTACGTTAACAATTTAAGAATCTACCTTTTTTCCCTGTTTGATGCCAAAAATATTTGACTGACACAGCAATACTTTAATTAACTATTATCAAAATTAGAATTTAGGTAAACAATAGTATAATTCTTTCCAAATAATTCAATAACGACGTATTTATTTACATTGCAACAAGCTCTCGATTGTTGCTATTGAATGTTTACTTCGTTAGTTGCTAATAGATTTTGTTTGATTAATAAGGCCTCGCTGTGAAAATTAAAATAGAGAGCATAAGTTGAATTACAAAATAAAACAACTATCAATATTCATGTGGCATGACATTTTGTACGATATGAATGCATCAGTATAATTAAATATCTAGGCACTCCTTACCAAATAATAATGAATTTAATAAGTGATAAGATCACTTTTATCTAAAAAATTTAGTTATCTAATTTTATTTTAAAATATACTTGTAAAAATGTTTATTTGCCAAGCTCAATTGTAAAACAACCTATTTAATGAACTCCTCATTGTAAAATATATCCAGTAATTTTCAAGAATATAAATCATGACATAGAGGTTCTTGATATTTGATGGCAAAAAATTATTGATGGTGAATAATTAATATTTATGAGAACAGAAGTATGATAGAGTGTGTTTCCATTAACATTGCCATCAAGTAATCACATGAAATACAATAATAAAACTTTGCAATTAAATAAAAATTTTAATTTTATTTAATTGGATATAGCAATTAAATAAAATTAAAATTCATCACTGAAAGTTAGAACCATAAGATAAAATTCAAATTATATTTTAAAACAATTTAAAATTTCTTTCAATGACATTTGGACAAATATTACCTTATTAAAAATTGATCAAGCAATAATTTGAATAAAATAAAAAAGAAATATAGATATAAATTAAAAACATAAAACTCACCAAATTCCACTTCTTTCGGCTATTATTATTATTGTTATTATTAATATGTATTTTGATTATTCATCAAACACATGGAACTAGAAGGTACTTGATGTATTTCTGAGCTGGTAGCTGTTGTATTAACTGTATTTGGCATTATTGCATTGCTAACATCTCCTGAGACACCAGTTGAGCACATGTTAGTTGCTGGAATGTTACCTTGAGTCCAATTTATAAGAATTGTATGTTCTGGTATTTGAGATGAAAGAAAGTGATCTTGAGCAACATTTGAGAAAAGTTTCTGTGCATATTATAAGCTTCTTGTTCACGTGCTCGATCATTACATATCCTGTATAGATCTGCAGAAAAATAATTATTAGTATGTGTTAATAACAATTACAAAAAATTACATAAAAAATTACATGAGCTTGCATGAATGAAGCATAAATAAAAGTGAGTTTGTATAAATAAGAAAATTAATCTCTTATTTAATTGTTTCACTAATTTTTTTTTAAATATATAAATAATTTGAAAATGGATTTTTGCTAGCAAGAATTAGATGACTTAACATAATTAAATTAATGATTTTAATTTATATATATATATATATATATATATATAAAAACTTATTCACCTTTTTGAATTGCTGATGCCCATAATTGCACATAAACATCTGGTATCTTACTAGCAAGCTGCATTGCAGGAGAAACCATATTTAAACTTTCTCTTGAATTATTAAGTGATAAAAATATATGGCCTAAAAGAACTAGGGAACAGGATGTCAACCGATTTAAATCTTCGGCATTTGCCATTTTTAATGTTTCTCTAAGATATCGTCTAAAATAAACAAACACAAGAATAAACATTTGACTTCTAAGTTAGCATAGATTAATAACATTTATAAATATCTACAAATTACACACACACACACATATATATATATATATATATATATATATATATATTAAAGAAAAATTTAAAAAAAAAATCCTTTAGCTTACTTTGCATCGTTATATTTAGCTTGAAAAAATGCTTGTAACCCTTGAACATAAAATGCAGCAGCTTTCAATGAATGTGAATGAGATGGAAGATTATCGGGATTTATGCTATCTAATATGCTTGACAGTCTTGAATCTCTCTTACCACGTAGATACACAATTGCCAAATTCAAATTGGCAAATGTCCACAGTTCACGTTCTTGTGATGTCTGCAATAAACAGCAATCAATAAAATGTGCATATAATTTGAGCAAATAAGAAATTAAGTTAATATTGTTTACCTGTATTGCAACAGTAAACTGCATCTCAGCTTCTTCCAAGCAGTTCATTGTCATTGCATAAAGCCCTAATAGTGTGTGTAATTGCGGCCCATGTGATACTTGTAATGTTGGATTAAGACGACAAAGTTCAGCAGCCTGGGCAATCTCCTGCAAAAGATGTAGATCAAGTTTTATAAAAACATTAAAACACATTACAATTGACAACATGAGTACTTTACCTGTAAGGCCAATTGCTTATTGCCCATTACCAATCTACACATTACAATGTGCTCTAAAAGCATTACTTGGAATATAGAGAGAATTGGTTTATTGTCAGCAACTATAAAAGAAAAATGCAAAAATTATGATAAAATTTTGGGAATGAAATGTGATAGAAAATAATGGATATAATATTTACTTTTTAACTTCTCTATTTGGGCAAGAGCTTTCTCTGTATATTTTAAGGCTTTATCCATATAACCAGCCTCCATCGAATGCATTACAGTAACTAAATATACTAAGACATAAAGATGATCTTTTGGCATCCATAGAAACATATCTCCCATATTATTCCCACTGATAACTAATTGAAATAAATTGAAAAAAATATATATTTAAGATAATCTACAATTTGATTTATCAATCAGAAAATACCTTCATCACTTGGCCAAGTAGGAGCAATAATTGTTTGAATGGATTGTTGTAATTGTTTCAGGTAAGGTTTAACACTTTTAACCTGACCAGACATTAAGAAGTGGCACACCTAGATTAACAATGAATATTATATTACAATCTTTAGATATTATACATATTGAAAGGTTTGTTTAAAATCTAATTTACCTGCAGAACTAAGTAGTATATTTTTAAATATTCTTTTTGGTGAGGGCTTTGCGTCCATGTATCAACAAGCGTTCCAGCTTGAGTGAGCACCGGTATCACGTCTTGTAATTTTTTATCAACGAGTAATAACTGAAATATAATTATTTGTAATTATATATATATATATATATATATATATATATATATTTGATATTACCATTGCTTTACTAAGTAGAAATAACACTTTTGTGTAGTGGGCATTAGACATATGTGCGAAGTCCACCCCAGCACCCAATAATGCACAAGCGATGACATATTCTTTTTCTCTTGCATGTATTTGCTGTAAACATATGTCATTTTTATTTAAATATTCAGTTATAGTAAAGATCCATGATTCAAAAATGTAAGTATTATTATAATTTATATATACACAACTTTCCATTAGTCCATAAGCTATATTATATAATGAATATAAATGCACTAAAGTAACATTAAAATAATACACTTCAATAACTTACGGCCAATTGAAATATTAATCGGCAATGCCAGTAAACACTTTGATGTGATAATTCTATAGCATTTCTCAAAATTTGTTTAGATTGCGATGATTGATTTTGTTGTTCAAACAACTCAGCTAACAAACTTGCAGCTTCATGTTTAACATCATCAAAGCCAGTAATACTTTGGGACAACCTCCACTGAAAGTAAACATTCAATATCAATTAATATTAAATATTTATATTGAATTAATTTAATTAATCCATGAGATTTAACTAGGTGTCATCATACACATAAAATACATGTTTAGTAAAAAAAATGTTAAAAAACTTATGATTTTGATGTTTTCGCATCTCAAATATATCTACGGTGATAACACTAGTTATTCCTACACACTCACCGATTGTTCTAAGTGTGTTTTTGCTAAATCTATATTTTTTGTATGAGTTAAGAGTATATTTGCTAATTGTAAATGGGTCCTAGCTTCGACTCTCGGAGGTGGCGTATAAAAAAACACGGCCTGCAAACACTGTATGCAATGTTTTATATGAGGTGGATTAGATGTTCGAAAATGTTCAGCTAATCCCAATAATGACAAATACCAAGCGTCTTGCGAAGACGCCATTTTGACATTTCTGCTTCAAATAAAACAATAACTATTATTGTAAAGTTGGCAAACTACTCAAATCACGTAAATACGTTTGAAGTGAGCGTTGAAAGGTGCCAACAATAAAAAAAAAAGATATCGAACGATATATCGATATCTCTTCTTGATAGAGTTGAGTTTATTAACAAAACTTTAACTTTAAATATTTATATTTATCTGAATTACGCATAAAGAGATTTTGAACACAATACACTCAGTAAATTATAAATTATATAGATAGAATAAATTATATGGAGTTCGATGAATAACGAAATTTTGTCAACGAGACTAAAGCAATGTGTTGGCCGTTAGGCGAACAATTATCTACTGCATTTATATTAATAACTTTAATAACGTACTTTTGATCTCAAACACAATAGACTTTGTAAATCTCAAATTATTTAAACAAAATAAAAATTTTGTCAACAAGACTAACAATGGAACAATACGTTTGTTTAACATTCCCCGTTGGGCGAGCGATTGTCTTCTGCAGTCTTCTGCATTAGAGTAATACTAATGTAACTTTATACAAATTTTAAAATATAGGAACATACATGCATGTACCTGTTTAAACCATGGTTGAAATGTTTTACATATTTTTATCTTAATTTTCTTAAGACTCTTACGATTTTATCGAAAAATCGTAAGAATCTTTGGTCCGGACTATTTTATATCAATATAATTATTTCATTATGCTAAGCCTATTACAGAAAATTATTGATAATTTATTCACTAAAATTAAATAATGATTTATAGCAATTGTGTTTAATTTAATTAAATATAATAATTAAATTGAATATATTGAAGACGTATTTCAGCAGATTGTATATATCTATATAAAATCGCATAACTATTTTAGCATAATATATATTTTACTTATATTTGTTTTAACATTATTATAATTTTTATAATATACATAGTTCATAGATATCATAATATGCTACATATGTATCTATATTGCATTAAAACTGTTCAACTATTACATTTTTGACATATACATTGAAAGTTTCTGGTAGTAAAATCTCCACACTTAACGCCGATAGTTTTATACCGTAAAGAGCATAATTCTCTAGTTAATTTGTGTATTTTTTGGTATAAAACTTCTTTATTTTCCACTAAAGTTGATTTTGCTTGTCGTAATTCACGTAACAAATGCTCCCTCTGGATTTTCAAATTTGCTATTGTTTTGGACATGGTATTAATTTGTGTTTTAAAGTACTCATTTTCGCTGCATAAAAATCTGTTTTTAGATTTTGTAGCAGCATTTGTCTTTTTAATGGTTTCGGATTTGTTCTGGAGTTTCAATAAACATTTATTTTCTTTTTTTAAAGACATTAAATTGTCGACATAAATGTTTAACGCAGCTGAGCTTTCTTCGCAGCAGTTTTCAAGGGATTGAATTTCTTCATTAAGTGCCGCAATATGCATTTGGCATCGATCAAAGTCGTCCAAGAAATTATCCAAACACGTATCTTGTTCTTTGAGTAATACTTCTATCTGATCTTGAAGCTTTTTAATTAAATTTTCATAGTGTTCCAACATACCAAATTTTCTTTGTCTTGAGAGTAGTTCGAGCACGAATAACTTTCATCCATACCTTCCCTGTAAGATGAATAACTTGGAGCTTTAAGATAAGCCTTATGCTCTCTCATACATCTTGCTTTTTCTATTTGCAGTTGTTGAACTCGAATTCTTTCTTGATATAAATTAACTTTCATTGTACTCAATTCTCTTTTTAGAGTAAAATTTCGACCGCGTTCTTCATGCAACATCTGGGATAGTTTATAAAATGAATTTGATTCATTTGAATTTTCCATGATTCATAGATTTATTTTAACACGTATATACAAACCAAATTTAAATTAAATGAATTAATTTAAATACCTTTCAAGAGAAATTTTACGCTCGACTGTAAAGTTTTTTGTTGCTTAGCAACTATTGACCTGCTAAAAATGAAACTGAAACATGTCATGGTCATACACAAAGCCCAGTAAGTCAATATAATTTTGAAGACTTTATGCATAAAGGCAATGGTATATCTATTTTCTAATGATCTAATTTACCCTATCATTTGAAAGATAAAATATAATTTTCTTATGGTTCAGTATTTAAAATACGCAAACAAATATATAACCGGTCACACATTTTTTTAATAATTGGACTATTTACATCAGTAGCCGCCAAAAATAAATAATACTCAAAGAAAATAGTAATTTCGTATTTTATTTTTTAAAACTGCAACGATAACTGAAATAAAGTCAAAAAGTTGTTCTACTCGTGATCGCGAATAAATCGATAACGTCTGTAGCAATTACTGAGCTGTCAGAGCTTATGATGTAAATATATGATATAACCTACAAATTACACATAATAATTATTTTAATTTCTATATTTATTCAAAAAAGGTTAGTATGAAAAATTATACGATTATTACCATTATCACTATTACGATCTATTTTCCAGATGAGGATTACAAATTTAGCGATGGCCATGAAAGGAGCTAGGGCTCCTCAAACAGAGCCCATTCCCTTCCAAGAAATTTTACCTTTAAAATTAAAGAACAAAGTTTCTGGAAAAGGTGACAAGAATAAATCTGTGAGCTGTCTCCACGAAATGTCCATCCTTTTTGCGTGCTTCAAAGACAATGATTTTAGTCAAACTATTTGTGCAAACGAAATAGCAAATTTTCAAAAATGCCATAAAGCTGCCCTGGATAAAAAATACTTAGAAAAAGAGCAGGAATTAAAGGAATTATGAAACCAGGACAAAAAGATTTATCACATCGTCAAGTTAATAGAATATTAAAGGGATACCCAAATCCATAGCTTCATAGAAAATAAAATTATTAGTATTTATTATAATTTGCAAATAAACTTGAATGAAAAATTAAATGAACTGTTTTTAATCAATTTACCTTGGTGTTAATAACAATTTGTATTTGTTCTATTTTATGTTGTTTTGAAGTACATATAATTTATGCCGATAATTTCTTTGTTCCATATTTCAGCTAAAAGCCCTATGCCTGAAAGTCTATATAAATATAAATAATTAAAATATTTAAGATTTTTTATTCAAATTATCCAAATAAATGAAATATAATAACTTAATTTACGCTTACATTAACTTATAGACCTTATATTGACTCTATTAAAAATGTGTAAAATATTTAAAGTGTAATATATTTAGTTTTTGACAAAGTAGTAAATAAAGAATTTTTATGCTTAATCATATGATTGATGGCTAAAATCCATTGATGTTAAAATATTAAATAATTATTTAGTGTAGGTTAAGTTGATATTGCACAATATTGATAATGATCATTAAAATTCATATCAATTTGAAAAGCCATCACAAAACCAGTCAAACAAGAATTGCCTGAATACGTTTGCCGACACTCCCGCAAGTACACGTCGTAATACTTTTTTGGCGTTCCTAATAAATATAATAGGTTAAAGATTGTTTTGGTTTAATATATTGTCTTTATTTTATTTGACTATAGCAAGATGAGTTCATTAACCCTATATCATTTTCCACCAAGTGCTCCGTCTAGGGCCGCAATTTTAACTGCTAGAGCACTAAACCTTAAGGTTGATATAAAAGAAGTAAATCTGTTTGCTAAGGAGCAACTGAAACCTGAATTTTTGAAGGTAAATTTCATAATAATTTGGAGTTCTACCGTATTTAATTTTTTAGCACATTTGTCTTAGTTCCATTTCTCTACTTTAAGTCTGTCTAAAAATATATTCTTAGCTCAATCCACAACATTGTGTCCCAACATTAGATGACAATGGATTTGTACTTTGGGAAAGTCGGGCTATAGCTTCTTACTTAGTTCAAGCTCATGGGGGCGAAAAATACAGTTCATTGTATCCTCAATCCGCTAAAGAAAAGGCAGTTGTTGATCAAAGACTCTACTTTGATGCTGGAGTTTTGTATCCTAGAATACGAGCTATTTGTGTAAGTATATTCAACAAAATGCAATTTATTGGATCTATTCGTAATTAATATATAAACCGTATGTTTATATTTCGAGGTATATGATCATAAATATCCTATAATCTAATTTGTATCCTAGTTTCCTGCTTTATTTTTGGGTGAAACTACAGTCTCAAAGGATAAAAAAGACCAACTAAACGAAGCATTTGGATATTTAGATGGTTTTCTTGCTAAAACAAAGTGGGTGGCCGGAGACAACTTTACAATAGCAGATAACGCTATTCTGGCCTCTATGTCAAGCATACAAGTAAACTATTATATCATACTGGATCAATAATATTATTGGTCTTCATTAATTTTTTATTTAATATTAATTAGGCTGTTGGTTTCGATATTGCCCAATTCCCTCATGTTGCATCTTGGGAAGCACGCTGCAAAGAAGTGGTACCAGGATATGAAGAGAATAAAGCTGGAGCGCAAATTTTCGGGAATGCTGTAAAAAGTAAACTCGCTCCTGGACAACTATAAACTTTAAGAGAAAAGTATAGAGAGAGACATATTGAGATAAAATATATATTTTTAAACAGGCCTAGTAATGACTATTATAAAAATGATCTTCTTATATATATTGTATCTATGTGGAAACAAAAAAATTGAATTTTAATAAAATAAATATATCTTGCAGTTTTTTCTTTCTTATATAAATGTTTTTTATTTCACTTAAGAAAAATGTGTTGCTATTTATTTGAACCCATAAAAGTGTCGAAGGGATAAAATACACCAAACATACTTTGGCCATCAATTTCACATGATAATCTATTTTTTGAAAAATATAATGTAGGTTAAGTTGATATTGCATAATCTTGATAACGATCATTAAAATTCCTATCAATTTAAAACCCCATTACAAAACCAGTCAAACAAGAATTGCCGGAATACGTTTGCCGACACGCCCGTACAAGTAGTAATACGTTTTTAGCGTTACCAGTAAATTGTTTAAAAATTATTGTTTAGTTTAATTTAATTTTAGCAAAAATGAGTTCTTTGACCTTATATCATTTTGCACCAAGTTTTCCGTCACGAGCAGCGCTGTTAACTATTAGAGCACTAAATCTTAAGGTTGATATAAAAGAAGTAAATCTGTTTGCTAAAGAGCAATTTAAACCAGAATTTTTGAAGGTAAATTTGCTAATAAATCTGAATTCTATACTTACCTAATTATATTTTTTACCACATTTGTTTCAAACTTTGCAAATATTTTCTTTTTTTAGATTAACCCACAACATTGTGTTCCAACATTAGATGACAATGGTTTTGTTCTTTGGGAAAGTCGGGCTATAGCTACTTACTTGGTCCAGGCTTATGGGGGTGAAAAATACAGTTCCTTGTATCCTCAAGCTGCTAAAGAAAAAGCAGTTGTTGATCAGAGATTATACTTTGATGCTGGAGTTTTATTTCCTAGAATTCGAGCCATTTGCGTAAGTATAAAAAACAATTGCCTGTAAATCTATCAATAAAGTGTTATGTGTATCAATCATATAGTTATATTCTATTCTATCCTTCGTCTCAGTTTCCTATTCTATTTTTGGGAGAAACTACGATTTCACAAGACAAAAAAGACCAACTAAATGAAGCATTTGGTTATCTAGATGGTTTTCTTGCCAAAACAAAGTGGGTAGCTGGAGACAACTTTACCGTAGCAGATAATGCCATTCTGGCTTCTGTTTCTAGCATACAAGTAAAATTTTCTTATCTTACTTGATCAATAATATTATTTATCTTTGTTAATTTCCTATTTAAAATTAATAGGCTGTTGGTTTCGATATTTCCAAATTCCCTCATGTTGTCTCTTGGGAAGCACGTTGTAAAGAAGTGGTGCCTGGCTATGAAGAAAATAAAGCTGGAGCAGAAGTTTTTGGAAATGCTGTAAAAAGTAAACTTGCACCAGGGCAACTATAAACTTAATGACAAAAGAAAGAAAGTCATATTGAGATAAAAAATCTCTATTACAAAAATAATCAATATATATTAATCGCATTACCTGTAGTAATCAAGAAAAGATTAAACTTTAATAAAATAAATATATTTTGAGGTTTTTTTCTGTTTTATATTAATTTTTATTAACATAATTTTTAGTTCACTTATTAAATAAGTGATTAGTTATTTATTTTTGAACCCACAAAGGGCTAGAATATACCATACATACTCTGGCTATGGTAATCAGTTCATCTTGTATTTCATCAACATTGTAAAACTTTTCTAAATCTTCAATTGCTCTATCTTCAATTTGTGTCAAAACAAGAGGCTTGGATTTCATTTTAGAATAATTTTCCCGCTGTTGGCGTTCATCAGCGAGGATGGAAGAGAAAACTATATCTGGTTCATTACAAGACAATAATCTTGAACTTTTAGGACTTCCAACAGGGCTCATATTCAGATTATTACTAGGCGACATGATGCAATTATTTATAGACAAATTTTGTAAAACATCATTTTTTGTTGGGCTATTTTGTTCATTCTTTAAAATATTTGCAAAACTATAGCTGGTCACATCTTTGATATCCCAGGCAGATGATGGAATATGGGATTCAGACTTTATATTATCAGTAACAGATAGAGCAATTTGTTTCTTTCGTTGTTTCTGTGAAATTTTTGCATAAGGAGACTTCTTTGGATGTTCTGTTTGCTCTAAAGTATTTTTAGCATTAGGAATTTGTTCCTTTTCTATAGATTTTTTTCCTAAAACAGGAAAATTTGTATCATTATATTTATGGTCTTCTGAATAATTCATTTCTTCATTATCAACTATTTCATGTGCTAGTGCTATTGCTCTCAATCGAGATTGTACTGCAGTTATTTCCTTAGTATATTTATCAATAGCTTTCTCGTCTATTATGGCTTTATTCAAAATTTTATTATCTACCTTAGTAGTTAACAAAACATTGGTTACATTTGGGTGTTCTTTACTTGCTTTAGAGCTATTGCTCATCTTTGTATTGTTACATTTAGGGCTCTCAATTATATGTCCATTTGTCACTTTTGGGCTTTCACTCAAATTTTCAGAAATGCTTTCATTACGCATACGACCTCTATCTGACTCAGAAATTCTTTTTGGCAAATTTTTCTTTCTCGGAGTTTGTTTCTTTTTATTACTCTCTGATAAATCATTTACATCAATATAAAATTTTTCATAAATTTCATTTATCACTTCATCACTTGGTGCATTAGAATAAGGTGTTAATACTCTTGTCGACATATACTTATTGAAGCACAAATATTTCTTGGTGAGCTCAAATAATATCTCATCAGGTAGAACTTCCAAGTATCGATTTTCAAGTAATGGAGCTAGGTTTAAACACACATATTTAACACAGCACATATGAAGTTTCGTTGCATTGTATACAGTAGCAAACTGAAGAAATGTTGCAACATTTTTTATTGTTATATGCTTTGCTAAAACAGCTTCGCACATCTCTCGAAGACGAGTTATAAACAATTGATCAGCAACAATTAATAGTTGACATATAAAATCTATGTCATTACATGTGTCTTTATCGCACCAGTCATCAGAGTATAAGAAATCTATCACAATCTCCAGTATATTTTGAGGGAATGGAAGTTTAATAATGTTATTTGACTTATTCTGAAATATTCACAAGGTCATTAATTAAATCATTAATTTTATATTAATTTATTATTACTTTTCCTTACCTCCTGCCACTCATGCATAAACATTCCATAAAAATATTCTAGTCTTGCAACTAAAATACAACGATGTGCTTTAATTGAAATAGTATCATTTCCAGATGTTGATTTAATGGTAACATCAAACAATTCTGGATGTATTGAACGAGAAAACTGTTTAATAAAAGTTTTATTATTATTTTTGCCCGAATAACAAATATAGCCATTATCAAATCTGAAAAGTATAAGAAATATTTCAGAGAAATTATAAGTAATTCTAATTATTAATTACTGTTTGATAAACATACCTATAATTTGATAATATGGAATATAAATCAAAAAGTCCAAACTGCTTGGCATAATATTGCAATTGTCTTATTGGGTCTTTTTTGACATCAAAGTCACATTTCTCATTTTTTATTTTAGACTTTGACTTATTTTTTTCATTTTTGCTCTTTACAAACACTAAAATAAAAAATTATTTATATTTTATGGTTATAAAAATAATTAAAAAGTTATATACCATATTCTGCATTTAAATCGTCATATACATCTAGATTAATTTCCGGGGAAACAGTTCCACTGTTGCAAGCTCCAAAGTTAATATGGCATGGTCCAATTTTTAATAAATCACAAGTTCCAGTGTACAAAAAAGTCAAAAGTTGTTTGAACATAAGTGGTGCTATATCATTAATTTCAATAATACTAGAATTCTTAGAGTTTTCGCACATTTTCTTAATTTTATCACTATCAAAAACTATATATTTGTGAGCAGGAAAAATAGTATCTCCCACCTAGAAATTATTTTGAATAATTTAAAACAATTTATTTTTAATTAATTGTGAATCATATAATATCAGTACCTTGAATGCAACATCATGCAAAGAATCCTCTTGTGATGCATTTTCTAGTAAATCAAGCATTTGTGATTGCAAAACAGAATTAGATATATGTGAAACATAAGATGTTTCAATCACAGGATTTGCCTATTAAAACATTATAGCAATTAATGATAAAAATTGTAAATTTGCCATTAGTAAATTATTTTCATTTAGTAGTACTTATGAATTAATTCAGGAATAATTTCTCATTATAATTTCGATTATTTATGAGTTGTTTTCTTGAAATGATTTAAATCTTTAAATTTAAATCAATATTTTAGATACTACTAATAAAATTATACTCACCTGTACGATTGCACAATTTCTTCCTTTAATATCACAAACCACCGACACAGCTCTATATATATTAGGAATTCTTTGAACTTTAATAATGGCACATTCATGTTTGTTCAAAAACTTAGTGAAAGAAGACTGTCGTGCATCTGTATTATTACCAGAAGAACTATCTTTTTTGGACTTGGAAGGTTTAAATTCACCTTTAAAAGCTTCCCCTAGGTCTGTTATTAAGTAAACATGATGCAAACTCACACATAAAGATCTTATAGACAAGGGCCTCTTGAGAGAATAAATGCATCTTGAATAATATATTACATTAATATTATGATCAAAAAAGTTTATTTTTTTAGGATAAAATTACTACCTTACTAATTGTGGAGTAGATTCAGTCCACACAAATAATAAACCATCTGATGTCAAAACCAATATTCGCAGATGATCTCCACCTTTTTCTTTTAAAGTATGAGATAAAGCATGACTTGGGCTTAAATGTCCCCCAATAACTGATATGGATGCAATATCATTTCTTCTAAAAGGCAAATACACAAAAATTAAAATGAGAAAAATACATATATACACTATCAACAAATGTATATAAATATGTATATTTATATATGCTGCTATAGAAAAAATTATGCTAACTCTTACTTTGAGCCTATTTTTCGGCATTGAAACTCATGTAGAACATAAATATGTCCTGTTGAAGTGACAATAACTGTAGCCCCGTCACTAGTAGCAACTGATGTTATTTCAGCAGCTCCTAGCCCCATTACCTTAGGATATAAATTTTCAATTAAAGATTAAAATAGGTGATCAAAATGTTTCTGTGAAAAGCTTAATTATTTTATTATCATTTATTAATGATGCAGTGATAATGTAACCATATATTAAATAGTAATACCTTTCTTGGCACATTGATATATTCTTCCATCGTTTTATCATGTCCAAGTTGTCCTGCATTTAAGCCCCAAGTGAAAACAGCTTTTGGTCCCCAAGCCACTGAATGAAATCTAGCGGCACATACATTTTGAACAGAAGATAATTTTCCCTTTATATGTTTTGGTGAAAGTATCATTTTGGGAGAATCCACAAGACCAAGCTGAGAATATGTATTTAAACCACAAGACCATACCTAAAAATAATACCCTTTATAATATGTGATACATTAATGTAATATATAATAATTTAATATTCAATTACCATTCCTGATTCCATTGCAAATAAACTATGATCACGGCCAGCGCTAATGCTTACGCATGGTTCTTGTGCAATACCTGACGCTATAAAGTTTATCAATCGAGGATATAAGACAGTATTTTCTGAACCATTTCCAAGTCTTCCACCTTGACCATGCCCACATGTGTATACTCGCCCAGTATTAGTCAAAAATATTGTGTGAAATTTATTAAGAGATATCTTTAATACAAAAACTAAGGTTATTACTTATAACTTATTATTTCTTATTATTATCTGATTCCAATGAAATTAACAGTTATAAGATATGGGATAATGCCTTAACTTACTTGTTTTATGGAAATATTTTCTTTTCGAAAGATGTCTAATAAATCTGGATAACTACGCGATTGTTGATTTCCAATTCCAAGTGTGTAATTTTCATTTGAGCCCCAAGTATAAACTTCACCTGAGTTTATAACTTTTAAATTTTGTGGAGGATATCTACGATATTCTTAATATGAATCGAATTATTTGTTTAAACATATTTAAAACTTTAATAAGACATCCTACCTATCTCTGATAGCATAATCAATAGCAGTTAAATGACCATTGTCATATATATTAAGTTCAGCACCTAGTTTCAATAAATTCACTGCTATATGAATTTGTCCATAGAATACAGCACGGTGTAAAGCTGTGCAGCCAGATTCTTTGTCGGCAAAGTTCAAATTTGCACCATGCACATGTACTAAATATTTCATTAGCTTCAACCGACCACAAGATGCAACCAAATGTAAGGCAGTTCTCCCCTGATAAGTAAAATTAAGAGTTTCACAAACACAAGTTATTGTTATTCATAAGAAAGTTTCAAAATTGTTACTTCTGTGTCGTTCACTTCTCCGCAATTGGTACACATCCAGTTCAGGTAAGCACCCAACTGTTCATCTGTTACTGCACGTTTTGTGAGTGCACTTGTTATTTGGCATCCATGATCAGTTGATCTACACAATAAAGTGCAATCATGCTCCAAATTATTAATTATACCCTTTGTAACTGCCATTTTCAACTGCAGTATCAATATCAGTGACAAAATATAAGGTCTTAGTGTGAGTTTTAATTGTTAGCATATAACAGGAAACCTATTTGGCACATTCTCATATTAATTCTGCTATTGATAAAATATCAAGCTTTAATAGATGATATAAGTATTAACTTTTACCTTTTTCATAAATAATTTGAAGTCTACTAAATATTTAAATTAAACCTACACTACATAAAGATAATGGGTGCCCATTTAGGGCACCTCTTATTTATAATCCAGCCATAATTGCAAAGTATTTCACCTGTAACAAACAAAAAATGAATATAAAACAAACTTTATTAATGATTTTTAAATTATATCATACCTGGTTATTGAATACCGTTGAAAAAATATAATGAACTGTATGTATTTAAAGACATTGTATCAGTTTGTTTAATTAAATACTTTGGAAATGTAATGTTAACAGCTGTTAGATAAAATTGTTTAAATAAATAACTTTTATTAATAAGACAATTCAACACAATACAGAGAATTTACAAAAACTAGCTAATTCTTTAATAATTATTATTTATCGTAGTATTTTTTTATAACTGTTTACAAAAACAACCACTTTTTCACCAAAAAATTGCATAACATATATTTGGCTGAGGAATTATATCAACGCCAGGTTAATTTTTAGATACAAACGTCACTTTTTGTATAGCTCATCAACCAACTAAAGCAGGGGTGTATAACAATTTACTTGAAATGTTTTGTTTAAGAAAATTGTTATCTATCGAATATAAATACGAATATTTATATAATAATAAATAATTTGTATTCAGAAATATTCATGAAAAATCATAGGCTTTTAAAGGCTAAAGCAAATGAGTTTTTAGTAAATAGAAACACTTTGTTAAATTTTTCATAGTTACGGTTGGTTGCACTTTCGTATTGCGCATCTTCAGATCTGTCAATCTGTGTATCACGAATACATTTGTCAAATTGACATTTCGCAGTTATTTTTGTTTAGAGAAAACATCGTTAGTTTTACAACAAACAAATCTAAGTTTTAGTGTTACAAAATCGATAAATCTAATTTTACCTTTTTATTTAAACAGTATACCTATTCAGTTTTAATCATATTTGTCAAATATGTACTTCAAGTAGATATCAAATACTTTTTATTCTATTTAACGTTCATTTAGTTTAAATATATTAGTCCAAAATGTTGCACGAGGTTTTAGTGCAATTAATGACCTATAATAAAAATAGTTTAGATGTTATTTCAATGCTGGCAAGTGCTCAATTGATATAATTGAATTTTTACATTATGATTGGCTACTAAGCAAATTTTTTATTTTACAGAATAATCATGAAAATGAATTTCTACATCCGTGTGAGCTTCATATATACAAAGAAATAATGAAAATAGCAGCTGAACACTCACTACTTTATGAGTTTTGTCGGAAATATCAATATAGAGCAGAAAATGAAAGTTAATATCATGTTTTAATTACTTACTTGATATTGATGAGTATGATAAAGATAAGAATTGGTTAATGTTGCACTCTTTTTAATAATCATTTAGTTTTGATTTTGTTTGCAACAAATACATTCACTATTCATAATAAATGAATCTTTGATATTCACTATTTTAATAAAACAGATAATTCAGAGTTTGAACTACCTAAAGGACTATTTTTACAAGCTATATGCAGAGGAGTGGATTTGGCATTAGCTCCTTATCGCCAAGAAGTTGTAGAATTGGAAAAACATGCTTTAATGAACCCAAAAATGACCCTTCTGATGGTTTTATCTAAGGTTATTAGTTGAACATTTGTTCTCCATTAATGAACTCTTTTATTCACTAATGTTTGTGAACACCTAAAACAATTAACTTTATTCATCAAATATTTACATAGATGAGTCCATATAAAGAACTGCTTCATATTTTGAATTATATTGTATCAAGTATTTATGAAAAGCGACTTCATGGATGCCAAATTTTGCATTTAGTTTATTGTGAACTTTTAACAGGATCTGAAATTGAAGGAAGAGCAGTTAGAATGTGAGTAATACATGTTGCATATTTAATTTTTGTATTGAAATATAATATGAATATCTTTTAGAGTTTTTCAAGAAGTGCAGAAGATTTTATACAAGCTTTTAGCATATTGGTTATTTAATGGTGAATTAAATGATACATACAAAGAATTTTTTATAGAAAAAGTAAATTTAATGGAGGTTTCCCTCATTCGACCGAATTTAGATGATAGTTCAGAGACAACACTTTTTGTGAGTAGATATTTATTTTGACCATTTTTCAATGTTATGTTTTTATTATTATAATTGTTTGCAGGAAAATACAAATTCATTAGAAACTCAAAACTCAGAATATCAAATAAATACAAGAATGCTTCCAAAGTATATGCCTGAAAGTTTAGCAGCTAATATATTATTTATAGGGCGTACTATATCAATGTTTAAATCAGATCCTAGACAAGATAAAACAAATGTTTGGGGAGACCTTGAAAAGAATTATTATAAAAAATTAGCTTCGATACAAGAAAGGAATGATTTTAATATTTCTACTTTGGAAAGCACTATTATTGAAATAAAAACTTTTGTATCACAGGTGAAGTACTTAATATACAATTGTACTACATGTATAATGATTTTATAAAAAAAACATGTAGAATTTATCCATTGTGTATTTATTTTTGCAGCATTTATTTCAACTTGTGGTGGAAGATGCAGATTTATTAAAACATCTCACTTATATAAAGAATTATTATTTTCTTGGAAGGGGAGAATTATTTCTTGAATTCATAAAGTTGGGCACAAAAATTTTAAATGAATTTCCTTGGAAAAATCCTACTGGTACTAGAGATATCAATGTCACATTTATTTTAGCCGCCAGAAATATGTTTATAGGTAAGTAGAGATATTCTCGTAAGTATTTCATATATATTTAAGCATATTTGCTATGTAATTTAGTTATATGATAATTATTTATTCAACATTGATCATTAGGTGATGAAGTTGATTTATTTCGATTTATTTTATCGTTTGAAAAGCAAGAAGATTCAACATTAGAACACAATTATTTGCCAATTCTTCCAAATGATGTGATTGATGGATGGTCCACATTATCACTAGAATATAAAGTGAAATGGCCTTTACATTTATTATTCACACCAGCTGTTATGGATAGATATAATATTATTTTTAGATTTTTATTGAAAGTGAAAAAAACGCAGTATGAGTTGCATCATGTCTGGATTGGACAAAGAAGTGAATCACACTTATATAGGTCTGACTAGATGATTTTTTATTGTTTTATTTAAAATCAATAACAAATTAAAAATATTGTTATTTCAGTAATCCAAAAGTTTGGCAACTAAGGCACCAATTAATATTTTTGATTGAACATCTTCAATATTATTTGCATGTAGATGTTGTTGAAAGTCAAATGAGTATTTTACTAAATACTATTAAAAATACAAGAGATTTTGATGCTATTCAACGGGCTCATTCAATATTCCAGAGTAATGTTATGAGCCAGTGCTTTCTTCTCATAGGATCATCGGTGCGTTCAATAAATAGACATAAAATTTAACCATATATTACCTATAATATCAGAAAATTCAATACAGATGAATATTCAAAAAAAAGTTTTTAATTAAAATGTATTTTAAAATTACAATTGTTGTTTCACCAATTTGAAACTTGAATGAAAAATAAAAAAAACTTATATTATTATTATTTCACACAGATCATAGGACCATCTACAACAGATGAAACTGACACCGAAGTAGACAATCCAGTAAGTTTTAAATCTAATTCCTGTGTTATATTGATTTATAAGTATTTGATTTTTAATAGTCATATTATCATAATATTTATTTGATTTGAAAATGCATGTATTTATAAAAAAATGAGTTCTGGCTCTGCTTATGATATATAAATCTAATAATTATCTATCTATTACATAACACTATTGAATTTCAATAAATATTAGTATGTAGGATAATAATTCTGAATGAAGATAAAATTATAATAGAATTTGATTTTATAGGTCCATCAAATAATGAATAAAGTTTTTGAATCTTGCAATCGCTTCTGCATGGAGGCTCCAAAGTGGAGTGCAAAGGGAATAATGGATGAATCAGATTTAAAGGATCTCGAAAATATTAATACTTGGTATATATAATTTTT
The DNA here is from genome assembly GCF_003426905.1 of Ctenocephalides felis. NCBI lineage: Eukaryota > Metazoa > Arthropoda > Insecta > Siphonaptera > Pulicidae > Ctenocephalides > Ctenocephalides felis. The sequence goes on along the minus strand of NW_020536999.1, from coordinate 47,822,970 downwards.
TTGTACACATATCTATTAAAATCCTCTTTGACCTTGATATAAAATTAAACTAGAAAAATTTTAATCAATCTAACTTGAGTACTTTCTATCTTTCAGCTTTGCAATTCTAATGGCTGCTCTTCTGAAACTTCTGTCAGCACTGAAATCACAACCTTGTGGAACTCATCTATCTCAATTATTATTAAGACTAGACTTCAATCGATGGTTTAGTGTATTGAAACACACTTCTGACCCCACCCCCAATGATTATGATTCTTTTGAAATTTAATTATTATTTAATTATTACTGAATAAATATTTATTTTTTGTACAAAGTATAATGTGTATTTTTGATATTGGTGGAATATATATGATCATTTTTTATATCAGATATTTTATGACTCATGTAATAATTATTTCGGTATATCGTATCGCGTTTGTTAGGCTGGTGAAACAATAGGCCACGCTATTTCCTTACAAGACAAAAATAAACAAGCGGTGTATGGCATCGCGCTTTAAGGCAAATTGCTGGAGCTCTGTATTTTCAAAATGGCTGGACCTGCCTTTCCCAAAAACTAATCACCTTTTCTCCCAACCGTTACAAATTGAACGTTTTTTAGATCATTTAAATCGGATACTCTTTTCTCTCAAAAACTCGATTTGTAATTTTTGCACTCTTTGCTCCGTATCTCCGTAACGGCTGGACCTGCCTTTGCCAAAAACTAATCAGCACATCTCCCTATCAATAGGAATCGAATGTTTTTTGAACCATTCAAACCGGTTGATTCGTGCGCCCGGAAACGTGACCGAAAAATTGTATCCGTACATACATATACACACACATTCATTTTTTCTGAGGTATGCCAAAATGTTCAGAAACGTTCAAAACGTGTAGAAATGTAAAAATTTTCAATTTAGATTTTTGGACGATTACAATAACTTACCCTACGGGAAGTTAATACAAGAAATATATCAATTAAAAGTCGTGCTGATTAATTTTTTGTAAAGATCTTGGTAATTACTAAATTATTAATTGTTTTGACGATTTTTATGGATTTTTATATTGTGATAGAGTTTATGGCATTAATAAACATCCAGAACATCCTACAATGTTATATAGATCAACGAAAAGTGGTTTGATTATAAAATTTCATTAAAGTTTGAAATAAGCTGCGGCAAATTTTAAAATTTACGAAATCTCAATTTTTACTGATTGAGTCGATTGTGTACATATTGGATATTCATCATTTACTTATGAACGTTGACAATATTAAAATATGTATAATAAATAAATGAAATGTCTACATTATTATTGCCAAAAAGCAGCTGAAATGTGCCAGAAATTAAAATAATATAAGATACAGTATATTTATGGCAGATTGAATGATACACATATGAACAGGATATGACAAATTAATTCACTTAAAATATGAAATTAAGTATTAATCAGGGCCGGTCCTACCTTTAATGCGATGCATGTGAAAATACGAGCGCACGCCTTAGGGGGCGCCAACACAAGATTCGGATGTTAAATTTTCACTATAGTGTTTTTTCAATATATCATTTCTTTGCATCTTTTACTAATCTTTTCACAATATTTTTAAACTTTGTAAAAATTTCACTTTATATCAACAAATGGGAAAATAAGGATGAATACATACAGTTCGGTCCTCACGATATCGATTAGGAGAAGTTTAAGATACAATTTTAGATATCATAAATAATTAAAATTAAAGTTAATTTAATCCAACATGAAGTACCAGTGTTATGTTATGATTATGGTTATGTTATACAGTTTAAAAGACTTCAATTTCTAATATTGGGAATTGAGACTCATCATTTTATATAAAGCAGTTCTATATTTAACATCGTTCATATTATAAATGTATATGCATTTCGTCGTGAAGAGTAATTTAAAAAACAATAATTATTATTTTTAGGTAAACGGTAAATATTAGTATATTATATTAAAAAAATGTAGCCATGGGTACAGGACAACGTCTATCGGGGCACTTAGTCATTAATAAAAATGATATTAAACATTTTACAATAGTATTACAATACTAAAAAAGTAAAGTAATATTTTGGCGATTTTTGTATCTGAGGTATTCGAAACTCTTCTAACCGCTGATAGACCGCATGTGTTACATAACTATCAAGTACATAGAATGTACTTGTTAGCCAAATGGTTAAGAAGAGAATGTCTTGGCTCCGACTCTGTGTATCATCATTAAAAGCCATCCATCTCTACTTTTACTCTGCAGATAGTCTGTCGCGCGGTGGTAAAGTTCTTCTCGAAATCAATTCTTCAGTCTTTCATCTGACCTCTCTCAGTGCTGTGTGCTACTATTAAAAATCCGGTACCATTCGATACATTTTTAATATCATCTTTCATCCCGAATTGTGTGTTATCACCGATGGTGAATTTTACTGGAAGAAGTTACCATCATGTATTATAAACGTTGAGTAAATAATAGTGGACTTGGATTTTTATATTTTGTGCATATCATAAACGTTTCTCCCATAAACTCGTGTGCGCTGAGGACCGTTGAGTTTTAAAAAGTGAAGATGAAAGTCTTGGTAAGTAGTCGCTGTTGATTTTTCATATTTATTTGAATTGCGCGCTGAGGTATTGTTAACATTAACATTTCGATGATATATTAAAAGATACGCCTAGTGGCCAATCTACTAGGATTATAATATAAAATGAAAGCAAAAAATATAATACAACAAAGAAAACAATATAAAGTTCACAAAGTTGAATTTTTTCATAATATTGTTGATGCCAAGATATGTGTGCCAGATAAAAAGGAAAAATATTCTTATAAAGAATTTAAGAGTTATTTTTCAAAATAAATTACTTCGTAATATAGTATTCATTTAATAATTATTTAAATTGATAATAATTAAAATTAATAACAATTTAAAAATTAATTAGGCTTGCTCTAAGATAAATTACCACTAGTAATGATATAAAATTGTATGTCAAAACGTTTGGGAAAAATAAAGATCTTATTAATTTTTTTCCTTTTTTTATGGACTGTCCTGATAAATTTGGCTTATATACATATACATTAGAATGGTCTTTAATATGGTCATTTTCGAATTTCCTTGCTCCCAAGGGCTCAAATGGCTCCAAATTGATAAAAAACAATTCTCTGAAAGTTTTAGCTTTTAATATTAACGTTTAAATAGAGTGCAATTCAATCAAACTTCGTATGAAAATAGCTTGGAAAAAGATTTCAAAATTTAAAAAAAAATGTTTTAGGTATAACTTAGCGACAATTGAGTGAGTTTTATTCATTCATTTGTTCGCTAAATTGCATCTAAAAAACATTTTTAAAATTTTTGAAAAATTTTTCATGCTATTTCCATACAAAACTTTGATTGAATTGCGCTCTATCTAAACGTTAATATTATATATATACATAAAAGAAAATGGGTAAAAATTGTACTGTATACCAAATATTTAATACAAACCATAATATATTAATAATATTTATATTTGTTTACTTTAATTGCCGTGCTAATGAAATTATTTTTTATCTTAAAATTTTAAGAATTTACTTAAAATACTATGTTGACCAGTTATTTTATTACTATAATACTTTACACATTTAAATCACTTAACAAATGAAATTTTATTTTAGATAATCAATGTCCTTTATTTTTATAACCAACTAGCCGGCCCGACAGACTTCGCCCTGTCAAAAAAAATTGTAATGTGGCGGTGTTTTGTGCCTACCTTTTTTCTATTCTTTGCAAAAAATTATCCTGAACAGAACCGTCATCCTGGTAATAATTCGGTGTGAATTAAAAATAATTAAATAAAACACTATAAGCATTTAAAAGTAAGTAATTTTAATAATGTAAATCATAATTCAATTATCAGTTCAATTTTCATTGTAGTGCTTTGTGATAAACGATGTTTTTTGTTTGATTACCTGGCGCATAGACAAACAAATCTGATGGTTTTCCAATACGGGAACAAACAACATACAATTTTCCATGTGAGAAACATGGGTTTTCTAAATTAATACCACAAACACTTAATGATACCATAAACGCACTGGAAACGCATTGGGATGCATGGTGCGAGAACATCTTCTGCTTTATACTATCCTTTGAATATATTTGGTCGATATTTAAACAATATTATAAAACTGTATAAAGCCGATTGGCGTATAAATAAATAAATAAATAAATAAATATTTTGCAACATTGTAATTGCCGATCCAACCTTTAATTGAAGATTGTGAGGTGACAATCCTAGCAAATCCAGCGAGTTTAAAAACTCCGGTGGATCGTCTTGGTTAGTTGCCGAATCAACTGATTCGCCTGTAATTTGTTCTTGAATTTTGAAATTTAATTCATTTGCATCAATGTTTTTGGCTGCCAATATAGCTCATTAATTAATAGAAAGTTATTTCTATGTTTATATAAATATATTCAAAATTAGATTATCAAAAACTACACAAAATGTCATGACATAGATCATTGTTTTTTTTACAAATTGCGTTGCCTACTCGATTAAAGAAGAAAAGGGCTGCTTTTAGGGTTTTTCCGGCAATTATTCGTTTTTTTCTCGCCGTAACAACCATCCTTGGACTTCAACGAACATTTTAAAAAAAGAATTGGCCAAATTAGTCCAGGCGTTGTTGAGTTATGCGCTTACCAACACATTTTGCGATCCATTTTTATATATAAGATTAAAATATTATCTCTGTTTTTTTTACATTGTATACGGCAAACCTTCAATATTGATTTTGAATTTAAATTTGATTTTTATAATATGCCACAAAATTCAATTTATTAAAAAAAATTATTTATCATAAAAAAAATATATATAGATCTGAAGATTATTACATTTGTTTTAAGCATATGAATTTTTAATAAATTTCATATTCATGAAAAATCAAAAAAAATTCATGTAAAATGTACAAGTGTACAAACACGTGTTTGCATGCTTAATTTAAACATTAATAATTATATAACACGCCTGTCTTTCACAAATTTTATTTTAAATACTTATTGGCAATAATTTATTCAATTTTAATCAATAAAACGTGTATTTGAATATCATCTTCAAATAAAAAATAAAATTTCTCCAAATACGTTGGATAATGATACGCGGGAAAGTTCTTAATGATATTGACTGACATCTGCCTAGGTGATAAAATCATTTAAATGCAACACATAAAACGAGAAACATTTCACTAAATGATTTATATGTCTAAACAATATTATAATAATTGAGTTAAAATAGCAAATTATATTATACAAATAGATATATCTAATATAACATAATAATTAGTTATGAGCTGAAATAAATAATCAAATATTAGATGTAAAACTCTATAAAATAATTTAAATAAAATATAATATAATATAAAATAAAGTGCTAAACAAGAAAATAAGATGAAAAATTTACTCAATAAAAAAAATAGCCCCGACTTAATATAGAAGAAATCTTGTTACATTACTGACTTTGTAATATACATATATATATATATATATATATATATATATATATATATATTTTGATTACCTCCTAAAACTTTGTTAAAATAAAAATTCATATCAATTAATTAAAATTGATATTTGTGGTCTAAAAGCATATTTGCAGTAACAGGTGTTTTTAAGGCGTATTTTTTTTTGAACTGTGATGTTTTATCAAGTTCGAATTTTTAAGGTGCATTTTTGATTTAATTAATTACTTAGTTACGAATAGATCTAATATCGTTCAACAATTAAATTTTAAACTAATAAAAAGTAGAACGAACAAGTTGATTACTCATCAAGATACATACCTTAAGACATAAAGGCACAAATGAGTTAAAAAATAATATAACATTCGACAAATATAATTTAAATTTACAAAGACAAGAAATGGCTCGTTTGGAAAGAAATTGCCTTTGAAAAAAATATCAAATTTATGAGGTCCTTTATCATCTAAAAAATCTAATTACTATAGGCATTATAGCTTAATTTCTGCACAGATTCGATCAATATAATTTAAATTTTCAAAGACAATGTTGGTTTGGAAAAAAACATTCTTTGGAAAAAATATCAAATTTATGAGGTCCTTTATCCCCTAAACAATCTAAATACTATTGGTATTATACTTCAATTACTCCACAGATTTCGAATTCCGACGAATTCATAAAAGATTTCCATCTTCTATATTTTGCAAAGCAATTATCCAGCCTCGTAATGTAGTTCAGTGGAATAATAAAAACATAAAATGCACCATAGAAAATTGTAGAGAGTATTAATTAATATCCACCGTTTAGAAATATTTTTTTATATTAAATACGTGCCTGGTGTGTTTATGCCACTTTCTTAAACATAGGGATTTTAACAAAATTGTACATATACAAAAGAAGTGTGGTTTATATAAGAAAAAGTGTTATAACAAAAGTTCAATAGTAATTAAAATGTGATAGAACCAAAATTGAAGCTTCTTCAACAATTTTAATATGCGGCTGTGATGTGGTCACAGAAAAGGAAAACTATTCAGTTTCTAAAACAATTAAAATTCAAGTGTCGTTCACTTTCATTATCATTGTGGTTTTCATTGAATATTAAACAAATTCTGTATACGTATATTTACTTTAAATCTCCTTTGGTTCACATTACATGGTAAGAAATTCTATAATTATAAAATATATGAATATAAATAGAAGATTACATATACATACATACATTTTACATAATTTTGCTGTTTTATAAAAGTTTCATTTTTTTAAATATTATAATAATTTTTTATTTTTATTTATAATTATTGCTATGTTTGAACAGATATATTCTCTACTTCAGGACTTTGAAGTATTGAAATTAAAAATCTTAAATTTACACTGATTAAGGATTCTTAGTTTAATATAATTAATTGTATCGATTGAATAATAATAAATTAATTATATAAATAGTATTATTTTTCAATAATTAATCTATAATATAAAAATGAATCGCAAAATGTGTTGGTAATCGCAAAATTCAACAACGCTTGGACCAATTTGGCCAATTCTTTTTTTAAAATGTTCGTTGAAGTCCAAGGATGGTTCTTACGACGAGAAAAAATCGAATAATTACCGGGGAAACCCTGAAAACAGCGTTTTTCTTATTCACATACAAACGTTAGTATTTTCATATTTTTGACATCGGACATGAAATATTTGCTCAAGTCAATGGAGCCTTTTGGGTCTGAATTTTTTTACTGTGCTCCAATTCATATGAAATTTGGAATTAGTTTTATCTTACTCTCAAGTTCAAAAGGGAAAAGAATTTAGACTCCTTTGCCATTTCCCGGGAGAGGGGAGGGAGTGACATCCCTCTTAGTGCTGTAATTCCATTTTTTTTTTCAAAATAACGTCGGTTATCGATAAAAGAACTAACTATAAGAAAAAACGTTTAGTAATATTTTTCAAAAAAGTAAATACTTAGCATTTTATTTAAAGCAGTTGTACATTTAAGATCCATATGGATGGATGTAAATACATTTCGGTATAGACTGCAGTGTAAAAAACATCATTTTTAACTAATTGGTAAATATCAAGTATAGGTTATAAAAAAAAAATTGGAACTTTTGAATTATAAGCATAAGTACAGGACAACGTCTGTCGGGTTATCTAGTATTCATATAAAATTTAATCGAGGGATATATTCCGAGAAATGGAGAAGGGTTCATCTCACTAAACTTACACTTTTACTTGTTAGAAACTATTATAAATGACAAATTAAATAAATAATTACTTTAAAAAAAGACTCTTAGTTTTAAAAAAATAAAGATTAGTTCTAGAACATTGTCAAGACAACCAATATCTTATATTCATGACCTTTAATATAATATCATATTAATTGTAAAACTGAGAAGTTCTCATTGGAGTTCTTCTTAGGCATCGCTCTTAAATATTGTCATTTTAGCTCATAGGAATCTTTATGTATTTCTGATTGCTAAATAAAACTGAGTTTAAAAAAAAGACCTTTGATAAGGTTTTGAACCAGAAATAACATTTTCATACAAAAGAAGTACGAACATTATAGGCCGCTGTGACTTGCAAGGAACATAATTATTAGTAACAAAAATTGGTTTAAACATAATTTTTTATTTATCATTTGCATATATAGGTTTATATTTACTAATTATTTTTGTCTCTATATTTTTTTTAAAATTGGAAAAAATCGGCCCATGGAAGGCTAACTTATTAACTTTGTACGTATTATTGACCGCTTGCAGCAGTTTTGAGAAAATGAGTATAACATTTAAAGTAATTACTATAAATCGCAGATTAGAATTAATCAAGCTATTATAAATAAAAAATTGTCGTTTGGACAATTAAATGCTATTTACTTGCCAAAAACTTTATTGTTGATCTAGTCATTTATATTTTTTCAATGCCTCCAAAATTAATTGGACAATTATTACCGAAGTTCATTCCAGAACAATGACTATACCTTGGACGATCAGAATTAATAAGTTTTAAATGGCTTAAATTACATTCTCGTTAACAGTTACATTTGTATTATTATAATAAAATGCTCATTTTATGAGATTTATTTTGACTATCTCACAACGCTGTAATTCGAGTATAATTATTGTTTCAGGTGGTTTAATACTGAACAAAAAATCAAGGTGAGATTATGCGTTATTAATTTAATAGAGTTGGCAGTGAAAGACCTAACAAAAGACACGAGCTAATGAAAGCATTTCATTCTCAAGACCATACTCACAGGCTAATGAGAATGTCAATGATAATTCACTTCAATTATGTTGGTTTTGTATCGTATAAACTACAAATAGTTAAATTTGTTATTGTGAAACTTTAAATATGATTAATCGTTCTTCAAATTTTAGGACACCGCCGTATCCAAAGGTTTTGCTTATATAATTTGCGTACCTATAGTATTTCTGCAATTAAGCCTTTAAGTTAAAAAATTATTATAAAATTTATTAATGCATATTTGAGGAAGTAAGAGGATTATAATATTATTTCACAGCTACAATTTTTAATTAACATCGACAACAACATTTCCACAAAATACCACATTTATTAATTATATGCAGAGAGCAAAAAACTAAGTAATTTAAATATCTAAATAGAAGCCAAAAACAAGTCTCTATTTTTTTTATCAAATCTACTGACTACAATCAAACTTAAAGTCGAAAAATCTTCAATTGAATGCAATTCCATAGCAGAAAAATACAAAACTGTATTTGTGTTAACAAAAGAGACCTTACTGACGAATAACTTAGAACAAGAATTCAATTGCTGATCAGTACTGTTCATCTCATTAGAGTCCATGCCTCTGATCCGTAAAGAGCCATGCTCCACCATCATCAATTTCTTAAATAACTTGCCTTAATAAAATAAATTTTATTCTAAACTTGCCATAATAAAATAAATTTCATTCTAATTAAGAACAACTTGGCAACATACAAAAATGTAGGAATATTTAGAACATTTACAACTTTTTATTAACTTATGAATAATACTAGAACATTTTTAATTTTTTTTGCAAATTTAATAATTCAAAATTTTACAATCACTGTCAAGGAAAGTGCATGCCTTGAATGATGATTTGCATGTTTATAATTATTGTAATTAGTAGAAACAGAATTATTTTATTGAACACCACGAATATTAATAACTTGCATTTTTTTTGCAAATGTAATAATTCATAATTTATTCATAGTTTATAATCACTGACGAGAAAACTGTATGTCCTAATCTGCATAGTTTTGATCAAATTGTGAATTGCACCTATTATAACATAATTATTTTGATATTTCGATTTTTTAAGGATGATTATTAATAGCCTACCCCCATGAATAGTACAAGTATTTCTAAGACCCTATTTCTATTATATAATAATTAAAAACATATTAAATATTGCTTTCCTGTCTATACAATATACAAGAAAAGAATACCGTTCTCACGAATTCTGTCACATTATGAGGAAATTAGGCTATCAGATTTTTGTCCATGTTACGTGTACATACTACCAAAATTAAGTAGCACAAATGAGCCCACTCAAATCCTGCTTTTATTTTAAGATTCTTAGTCATATACAAGATTTAAACTATGATAAAAGTAAATAATGGGAATCAAACACTTTTAGAAACACAATATGGAAAGTTGCTGATGGAGGCTTGGTCAAATAAATTGTTAGATTATTAGTTAGAAAAAATCGAATATATTGATGTTTAATTAATAGAGTCATTAAATTTTAAGTTTTAGTTTTCATTATCAAATATTAACATTTAATTAACTTATTATGATTTTGTATGTAGAATAGAGAAGAAACCAACATGATATTTTATTTGATATGCATTATTTAGGTCAGAAAAGTTAATAATATCTCTTTCTTTGTGATGTAATATTGTCTATAGATTGTGAATAATTATCTGTTCACATAATTGCATCAGCTCTCAATAACATTTTAAATTCGACCAAGTTATTGATTTTTATAGATTATTAATTATTATAACAGTTCAGAAAAATGAAATCCTTTCTTTGGAGTATTTGGTAATATAAATGACATAATAATACAGTCTAAGATTTATGAATATTTTTCTTTTCCTGTGATTGCTTTAAATTTATATGATAGTGGATAATTTTATTTAACATCTTTAAAGTTGAAGATCAAATATATCCTAAAGTTGATGAAAAAGTAATGAATTAGTTATTTATATAGAACGAAAATGAACAAGTAAAAAAGAACCATAAAAATTTGAAAACATTTGATTAAAGCATAACACTTTATCGTATTGATGCAATGCTTTGGTGAACTTTATTATGAGAATGAGTGCTATTTAGTCACAAATTTTATTATGAATAAAGTATGAACGTATAAACGTTGACATAAAATTAAATTAAAATGAAATATAAAAATATCCACAAATTTTCTTAAAATCTGTTTTTCATGACAAATCAAAATTATTGTCTTTATTACGAGAGAGAATAGGAAACAGAAAAGTGTAAGAAACGCCATATGAAAGATTTATAGAACATCTAATATGTGTAATTTTTAACGGTTTTGGTATAAACAGCATACTGAAGACCAATAAATTATAATTATTTTAAAATTATACATTTTGTATAGATGCTATAATCTAATTGTTGAAACTAGAAATAATGACTAATTGCATTAGCACAGGCATTGTTAACAAAATATATAACTTAAAATATTTTGAAAATGTTTGTTATTAGTAGATACATATATTACAAATGATGCTTACGGAATCTGTTTATAATTACATTTGCTTGATAAAATTATATTGTTAAAAATTCAAACCTAAACTCAAAAGTTGTTAATAGTAAAAGCAATTTAAATACAGACATATGTACAAATTGTGCTTGTGTGCTTATTAAACAGTCTACGTCAAAATTCTGCCTGCCATATCATAGTTTATTAAGCCTTATCAACTTTTAATTAATTTTTTGTTAAATTTTTTGTGGTTATTAAGAGTTTATATTATATTAATTATGGTACTGGCACGATCTATCAGAATCTTCGAGTGGCCCCGTCGTCGGATGTTAAGAATCATTTAGAAGCAATTTCACTTTAACACACTGACACGCTATGCTTTTATACCGGTTGCAAGTTGGATATAAGATGCGATATATTATATGTACTTCCTTATTTTCTACATACAAAGTCGATGGAGAGATGTATCACATCTTTAGATTGCCGTGCAAATTAGATTTTATATAGTTATTATTGCAAATTTTTGCAGAATCTTACTGGCCAAAGGCGTTTTAAATATAGGGGGAAGTTCTCGAGTGCCGGTTACCTAAGGTTATTTATAAATAAATCAAAAAATATTTTACGAAATATTTATTAAATTATGATTTATGTTAGATAAAAAAATTAGAAATCAAACTAAATTAACAAAAACGCAACCTTTGCAAAAAAATAATTAATACCATCAATCAAACTTTGGTAACTAAAAATATGATTTCACAAAGTGGCACCTAGTACCGGACATTTCAAAATAACCAGCATTGAACACATATGTAGCCATCTCCACACTCTGAAATGTCTGCACATGGTGTGTTTGACGAATATTCTTAGATATTGCAAAAAAAAAATCACTATTTATCCACCCTTTTGGATGGGCCACACCGATGCTCTCAGCTGGAGCGTTCATCTTAAGAGTTTCATTCTTTGACTAGGAAATACGAAATATAGGGGTATGTAGTGTCCGTTAGCACTCATACAGAACAAAATTAAATAATTAGAATAAATTACGTCAATTCTCACAAGAAATATCAATAAAGTTACTGTCCGGCGTTAAAAGACGACTTAGTGTCCGGTGCTAAGGGACATGTCTGTTCATTTGGTGGTACCTACAAAAATTGTTTAAAATATCTAATATTATTCTACGATTTTACGGATAACAATCAAGTACTGCTTTTATCTTTGAATGCCACTCAAATGTAATTGCATAAATATACTAGGTTTACTCAATTGATATATAGGTGATGCCGTGGTTTTTGCGCGAGGTGAGTCTTTTTGCATGATCCTGCACCTATGTGCCCCCCGCGCTCCTTTCACTTGTATTTTGAAATAAAAAGATTTATACTCGCTTGAATAATACGTGTTAAATAGAGTGTCCGGTGTTAAGTGCCGTCCGGCGTTACGAGACTTCCCCTTGAAAACGAGGCTGCCGGAGTCTCCCTTTTAGGTGTTAAAACCTTGACTGCGGAGATCTTTGGACTTATACAGTTTTCCAAACACTTATACCCATAACTCTAAACTTGCTACTTATATGCCATATAAATATGTTGGAATTCCAATTATTAAACCACCATATTTTTCATTAGTCGCTTAGCCACATTACATAAAATATTCAAACAATTTTCACTTATATGTTTACATTACTTTTCTTCAAATTAGTTTAACAAGCGTAAGGCACCATATTATGAAGATAAAATAATATTTTTGCAATATTATAATAGTAATTGGTTTCTTCGCATTATATTTTAAAATCTAAAAACCATAATACATCCCATACATTATTATTTAACATTAGCTTACGCGCAAAGGCATGACGAATTATCGTCACATGTTTTTTCAAACAATTGAGACGTTTGTAATAATTTATTATATATATTGTATTTCCGTATAACTTTTAACTGTACGTGCCAGAATCTTCTTCGCTTTCTACTTATATACATTTCTGTTCAAATAGTCGCACGCACTACGACAAATGTTGATGCATTTACAAATCTAACACACGAATAAAGGAATTACATTCTTGATTAAAGGTCTAGTCTGAAATTAAAAATAAATGTTTTTTTCGTTTTAGATATTTTCAAAGTTTAGCTAGTCAAGAATATGTATACGAAAGGATGTTTCAAAATTCTAATTATTATTGGAGATTTGAATGCTGAAGGACGACGGAACCTCTGTTACTTTCCTTCTCGATACAGTGTGTTAGCTACGATTTTTCAAATTCTACTGCACCTATTTACTTGAAATTTATATAGTGTCTGAAATGTTGTAATAAAAATATTTTATTTATCGACCAAAAAATATCCAATCTTAATAAGTTTATATAATAGATATAATTTTATCTTTTTCTTTATTCTATTACGTTGAGTTAATTTTTATACACTACAAGATATACGTTTATATATACTTTATTGCACAATTCGAAAATATTTCTTAAAATAACAGTTTTTTTGTCTTTTTTCGAATTATTTTTATTTATTATTATTTATTTCTAGTTTATCATCTTCAGTAAAAATTAAAACAGTTTATTGATGTGCAATAAATATTTAATACTGTGATTCTGTGAAAATATAAGTTCAGTATATTAAACATATTTTTATAAGTTATAGTAATGGGCCAAAAATCGAAAATGATTTTTTTGCATATCTTCACGTTTCAGAGGTTTCTGAACATTTTGGCATAACTCAGAAAAAATGGATGTGTGTGTATGAATGTGTGGATACAATTTTTCGTCGACGTTTTTAGGATTCAAATATTACGATATAACACGTCAACCGATTTGAATGATTGAAAAAGCAATCGATTCCTACTGATGGGGATTAGTGCTGATTAGATTTGGGAAAGGTCGGTCTTGGAATCTAGGTTTTTGCGAGAACCGGGCATCCGATTGGAATGATTAAAAAAACATTAAATTCGTAATGATGGGTGATTAGTTTTTGGGAAAGACAGGTCCAACCGTTTCGAAGATATGGAGCTAAATGTGTAAAAAATGGCTGTTTTTGAGAGAACGAAGCATCTGATTCAAAGAACTTTTTGCTTGTGTGGACAAGACGATTGTTTTTAGAAAAAGCAAGATTTAGTTTATATAATTCTTAGAATTATGAGACCAGATTCCTCATTCTAACTCCCCTTCGAAGGGGATCATTAAGTTTTGTTTATTTACTTTTTATGTAAACTTATATGAACATCATCGTCCAATTCATAAGCTTTTATATTTTGTCTATAAAATACAAAAAATGAAAGTTACATTATAATAATATATTTGAAAACATTTAATATTCATCGAATATTTTATCACATTACGAAAAGTTCCAGCAATTTGCCTTAAGGCACGATGCCATACGCTACTAGTTTATTTTTTGAATTAAAGGAAATACATAAAATGTGTAATTATATATACTTCTTCAATAATTATTGTACAACAACGTCACATTATTTATCTACTGTTCATATCAAGTCGTTATACCATATAGAATTAAATCTTATAAGAATCTTATTATTTCACTTTCGACTTATTATTGTTGACTTATTAACATATTTTGACATTTTATGGTATTACCTTTCACTCGGGTCTCGTGTTATATCGTAACATTTGAACCTTTGGTTTTTATTTTATTATACAGTTTTCTTCCACGATTGTAATGAATGTAACAGAAGAATTTTTACTTTTATTGCTATGATAATCAAATTAACATATTTTTTCTTTGTTTGTAAAAATGTTTGTTACAAATGGTGGAAGTAAAATGTGTTGAATCATTGGCAGATGTAATAGATGATTTTATCTTGATGAATACTGTAATCTTAACTCGTATATTAAAAAGTTTGAATGGTAAAAAAATTGAAATTGAAAGTTGAAAAAAAATGTTCTAAAAAACTGTTTTTAAGTTAGTAAAACCAATAATGCAAAATTCAAGAATAGAATGAAATTGGGTTTAGCATTATAATTGGTTTAAGATGTGAACTGGGAGATCTGGGGAAAAAAATTGGCACCTCACCATACCCGTACCCATACCCAGTGACAGATGTACACGAGCTCCAAAAAAGAACAATACTAATGATATTATCTTCAAATCAATCATAAACTACCAAAGTTAAACTAGTACATTTAATTCAAATGCAAACATTTAACTATTACCACCTCTTATTCCCATTACCTAACATTGATGCAAATCTACTAAATCATTACCTCAGTACTTAAACTAAATTATGTGTGGTCAGATTTCTCAACAGAAATTTAACGATGATACACATTTCAAGATAAAATAGGAAACAGTGTGATAAATCATTCACAGATTTAGCAATATACACGAGAGCTTTATACTGTTTGACTGTTTTTGTCTGGTCGTCAAGGGAAAGTAAGATTTGCCTTTGTGTAAGCTTCAAATTCATGTATGCGGTTTGCGGTGTTAAAGCCAATAAGTGTTCAGAAAAACCGCAAAAATACCCAAAATGGTAAATTAAATATATTTGTTATAAAAACATTTGAGTATTTCTTGTATTTAGTAATCATACAAATAATGGTGAGGTACTTAACTTTGATGGTCAAGTGTATAATAATGGCAAGTAAATACACTTTTTTTTTTGTTATATAGTAATTTTTACATCTATCCTAAAATAAAAATAAGTAAAAAAAAGGATCCAAATTGATAAAAAACAATTCTGTGAGAGTTTTAGCTCTTAATATTGTCTTTTAGATAGATAGCATTTCAATCAAAGTTATGTATGGAAATAGTATGAAAATTTTTTCAAAAATTTTGCAGAGCGTCGAATTTTCAATGAAAAATGACACTATAATTTTCACTTTTAATTCATTTGTCCCTAAGTTATACCTAAAAAGATGTTTTTTTTTAATTTTCAAAAAATTATATATTATACGTATATAGAGTATTATTTTTATATTAATAAATATATATATGGAACAGTTTGCGATTTAATTGGTTGATAAGTCAATACGCCAATCCTCGTACAAATCAAAAATTAAATTTCCGATACGCGGATCCCATTGTGAAAAGTTAGGCGACCTCGTTGGAAAGGCCGCACGCGGTGTGGATCATCTTCCGAAGCGCGAGACTTTCTGGTACTTCACCAACGACCCAGGTGTTCGGAACGTAGTTTCTATAATTAATTGATATTTATTTTCAGATTAATTGAGAAACAAATATTTGGGATAGTTGAATTTTTTTATTTGCTTTTTGGGAACTCCAATTTGTCATTATAGATAAAAAAAATTGAGTAATTTGGATGGATACATGTAAACAAAAAAAAGAGATCAAAAATAAGTTACCCCATTTTCTGTTGATTATATAGCGTAGATAGTAGTATGTTAAAATAAAAATGAGTGTCTATTAAAATTTATCACATGATATTAGTCAGGCACTTGATAAGGTGTGGCACCCCGGCCTACTTTACAAAATCAAAAATGCATTACCGTTTGATATATACCTAATCATAAAGTCCTACCCGAAAGGTAGAACATTCTTCGTTAGTGTAAGGGGTGAAACATCCTCATTACATCCTGTCAGATCGGGAGTGCCTCAAGGTAGGGTTATTGTCATTGGGCCTCCATCCATAGCAATAGGATATTGAATGCCTTTACTTTTGACATCGTGTGCATTAGATTATTTCATTGCGCTTTTTAGGTGGTTCAACTAAAATAGCGGTATTTTAGTTCTACATTGTTTAGTATTTGTTATATTCCTCACCTTGTGGTTCAGTTTTTTAAGGGCATTTTTTATTTCGTCAGTGTCGTGGGTATAATGAATGTTTTTAAGTACTACCCTATCCGCTCTATCTCCTCTTTTAGTTGGTATGTCTGGAATATTTCTCAAATCTAAGAATTTGAAAAATGTTACTAGCGATCGGTATGCTTCTGAGTCATTGACGTTAATTTTTACAATGTCATTTTGACTCACTTTAGTTGTGTATTTATTACATTTTATTACATGGCTTTTGAAATCACTGTAGCTATTTCAGAGAAAATTTGAAGAACTACTACTTATAAGCAATGAGATAAATCCGTCCTGACTATGATTTCATCTGGTCATATAGCGTTATTTTTAGTATTTCGCATATCCCATCGTCGCAGAGTTTCGATTCTCATTTTTAATGTTGTTGGCCCCTGTCCCATTGTGTTGGAATTTCGGCAACTTTCCTTCTCCTCTGTCTCCAAACAAAACGGATACGATCGCACACTCTTCCGTCGTTGAAATACAATGAATATACAAAGAAACTCGGCGTCGTATCAACCAGCAAGTGCGACTGACCTTCATCTCGAGAAGACAGATTGTAGTGCAAGGTGTTTCATTGTGATTTCAAGAACGTCATATAACAAATTCCTAATAGAGGAATGACTGTCATGTATCGGCTAATAGTACTTTTTTCTAATTTATCGAACTGTAATTGGACATCGGGCCTTAACATATGATGAATTGCGTGTGAAATGGCAAGTGAAGTTATAGTAAGAGGTCATAGTAAGAGGATTGGAAAGCAAACACTGATAGTAGAAAATTAGTAAAATGGTAATAGATCTTGTCCACTGAAGGTTTACACCTACAAATTAATAAATAATAACATATTGTGGGTTTCACATATTTCCTTACATTACAGAGAAAATTATAAACTTCCTACTCTAATTTAACAAGTTAACTGCTGGTTCAAATTAAAACTTTTCCTTTCATTCATATTTTAGATATGAATAATTTATGATTTTTTGAAAGTATTAATCTAAAATTTGTCCGCAAGGTATCAATATTCTATTCTTCCCAATTTATGAATTAAATCGTTCCTAAAACTGCTATAACAAACGACATTGATGAACTATAAAGATTTTTTATTAATTAATATAATAATAAATTCGATTGTGATTGAGATGCTCAGATTATTTATAATTCACCCATTAACTTAGAGTGTATTCTTTAAAAAAATATAGAAAATAATTATCTTTGTTTTGGTCAAAGTAGGTCTTGTAGTAATTCAATTAACACTTTAAATTTAGTTTACAGTTTGAACTAGAAAAGATATTTGTTTTTCCTGGTGTTACTGATATTTACATAATCTTTTAAGGCAAATTAATGCAAGACAAACGTAAAGGTATAATAAAAATGTAGTATTATAAATTTATAAATTTATAGATATTATTAAATTTATATTGAAATATTTCAGATTTCAAACAACACTCATTAGTAAATAAGTTAATAATTTCAATATACGAAATATGAATTATATTTTTATTGTATGGCAGAAACATACTTAATTCCATTTTTTATTTAATATGTTTATTAGTGCAGCAATTTCCAGGACTTTTTTTAAATTGAATATATCATAATCCAATATATTCACAGAAAAATATCAAAAAATAAATATAAAAGTTAGATTTTGATTCGGTTTTATTGTCAAAAATTGAACAACTCATTTTAAAATAATGTCTAATGAAAGCAACAATAGCTCCTAATAGTATCTAATAAAAAAATCTAATTAATAAGTATCGGTACTAAATCTTCATCAATGTTTATGTAAATTTACCTGAATCTTCTTGATACATACATCGAAAAATATTTATAAAAATGAAATAAAAATTTCATTTAAAAAGCGGAGGATACAAAGCTAGAGAAAAAAGCTCATAGAGAACAGCTTTCTAGAACAACTGCACAAAAATTTATATTTTTTGTACAATGTAATAAAAATTATTTTTAAAATGGAAATGGAAAGATTCAAAATACAAGTAATCTTTGTGCTATGAAAGTTTCTTTGGCTTTATTTATGAGTATAAATGCATCCGAATTCCGGGTATTAATGATTGTGAATTTTTTAATATTTGCACCAATTTTTTCGTTGTAGTTACAAAAAAGTTTCTCGAATGCCAATCCAGTGATTAGACGTCCGGGTATGATAGTATTAATGTTGACATTTATAAAGAATATAAATAATTTATGAAGCCGCGCCTATGTTTTCACTTTTATAGGTTCCTGGATCTTGATTCAAAATTGCAATTAATTAAAAATAATAATAATTTTGTTTTTTTTAATTTATTATAATTCTATCAAAGTGTTATAAAATTAATCACTTTTGATTCCAGGGATCGTATTTTAAACTAGGTTTAAATTCGGATTACCGAATACATAAAATACATTATAATTATTAGATAGATGATTGCTATATACAATTCTATCAAACTATAAATTACTATAAATACACAATTAATCTAAACTACTATATTATATTAAAAATCCTAATGAATTTTACATATTAATTTTATAATAACAACTGCAGATCTCAAATTTGTGATCTTAGTGATCTTTCAAAAAACATAGATATCGATAAAGAAAGTTGCTTTTGTAAAAATTCTCAGATCCAGGCCGAAGTCGTGATAGAAGGTTATTTAAAACTTTGAACTTTGCGATTATCGTAGATGAACTCTATATAGAAATGTGGAAAGAAAATCATAAATTATGGATTAAAAAGATTTGAATGATATTCTGAAGTTCAACCTGTCTCTGAATTAAATTTAATGTATAATGTAATAATTTGATAACCTATGTTGGATATCGAATGCAGTTATGGGGAAGAAAATGCGAAAGGGTATAGTCAAATCAAATTGGTCTAATAAATCCTTCAGTGTTTAATGCACTTTTTCATTATTGTCCCCGATCAAAGACAAAAAAATTGAGTAAAAATTAAGAATTAGGAATGATTAACCATTGCATTTTCAGAAAATTAATTAGTTTGTTATGATTGATCATTTGCTTCGCATGTCATTTATTAACAAGATAGATATAATTGATGAATCAAATATTTTATTGACATCTAATGATTGGACTTCCTTACATGGTTCATAATGCTAGGGTCACCTGCAGAATTTGCTTGTTACCAATCTAGTAATCATTATCATACTACGCTTAGATCGTTTTTCATCCATAAAATTCAAAGTAAATAAATATCAGATCCCATGAGAAAATTCGTATCATAATCACACCGAGTATGAAATGGATGAGTTTGCGTGTATTAATATGCATGACATGCTCGAAACACTTTCTTTTGTAATCCCGTGTGTTCTATCGTTATTATTTTAATATTCCTATCATAATAGTTGGAAACACATGTACTGATATATGAAGATTTAAACGCTCAGGTAAGCGTGCAAATAATTTACAGTTTGGGTTCTTCTTTATGGGCACGCTTAACATATGGGTATTTGCATGTTTAATAGGCGTTTAATGCGAAATATTCTTAGATATATCTGATCGTTAAACTATTTACATATTACCCATTATGTAGTCATACTAATATGCATAGAAGCAACTTCTTCATGATAAGTGAAAAATCACGTGTATATACTTGGCACCGCGATGGTGGAAATTGGCAAAACTGATATGACCTGATTTTTTGACGATTTTTTTGCTGTCGATTGGTGCAAACTAAAATTTTTTTGCTCTTTCTGTTCTCGAGATAAATGGGTGGGGCCAAATTCGGTGCTAACTATATATATAGTCAGCACCGACCCCTTTAAAAATGCAAAAAAATTAAAATTTCTTTTTACTATCGTTATCAGTGATTTTTTTGCTGTCGAATGATGCAATTCATTTTTGGAAAAGTTTTGCCCATCATAGATTTTCACGCATAGGAAAATTCCCAAATTTGCCAATTTAAAAAAATTGATAATTTTAAAAATGTCCAATTTTTTTGCTCGCTTACTTAAATATAAAACAAAAAAAAATTTTTCAAAAAATTTATTTTTTCACCCCTTTTCAGAGGGATTGCCAATTTTTTGGGGTGTCCACAGGTCACTTTTTCAAAAATTTAAAAATTGTTTCAGAATCTGTGATTTTTTTGCTCTGCGATACAAAAAAGAAAAATTAGAAAAAATAAGTTTTAATTTTGATTTTTTTCGTAGTATGAACACGAATTGCAATCTGCTTTAAATATGCTTATTTTTTTTTTCAACAAAATCATCAACAATACCTTTACAAAAATATGTGCTCGACAGGAATTAATAGTTTCATACAATTTTTATATAAATTTGTTAAAATGTAACAGGAATCGCGGTGCATATATATAGCCGTCTCACTCGCTCAATGGCGTATAGCTTTCTCACTCGCTCATCTTCGATAGACCCAGTGCGTAGAGACTGGTAGAGACTCTCTACGCCGTAGAGTCTCTCGGCGGCGGGTGGCCAAAAACGCATTATTTATTTACTGAAATCACTGAAATATTGTTGACTAATTGATTCATTAAGTCTGTTTTGGGGGTAAGTAAATAAATTGAAAAGCATCGTATACTACGTAGTACTTATGGACGCAAACTATTCGTTTTTGTGCTACGAAAAAAATCAAAATTAAAATTTATTTTTTTGAATTTTTTTTTTGTATCGCAGAGCAAAAAAATCACAGATTCCGAAACAATTTTTAAAATTTTGAAAAAGTGACCTGTGGACACCCCAAAAAATTGGCAACCCCTCTGAAAAATTATTTTTTTGAATTTTTTTTTTGTATCGCAGAGCAAAAAAATCACAGATTCCGAAACAATTTTTAAAATTTTGAAAAAGTGACCTGTGGACACCCCAAAAAATTGGCAACCCCTCTGAAAAGGGGTGAAAAAATAAATTTTTTGAAAATTTTTGTTTTGTTTTATATTTAAGTAAGCGAGCAAAAAAATTGGGCATTTTCAAAATTATCAATTTTTTTAAATTGGCAAATTTGGGAATTTTCTTATGCGTGAAAATCTATGATGGGCAAAACTTTTCCAAAAATGAATTGCATCATTCGACAGCAAAAAAATCACTGATAACGATAGTAAAAAGAAATTTTAATTTTTTTGCATTTTTAAAGGGGTCGGTGCTGACTATATATATAGTTAGCACCGAATTTGGCCCCACCCATTTATCTCGAGAACAGAAAGAGCAAAAAAATTTTAGTTTGCACCAATCGACAGCAAAAAAATCGTCAAAAAATCAGGTCATATTAGTTTTGCCAATTTCCACCATCGCGGTGCCAAGTATATACACGTTGAAAAATCTTTCCACTAGCGAATTGCAAAATTAATACCGGAGCGGTGACATCCGAGTTGAAAGGGTTAAATCAATCGTTATATTTAGACGAAGAAACTTATTCTACGATTTTGAAACATTGTTTGAGGTCATTTTCCTTTATAATATTAAAATTTACAGGAAAATGTTTGTAAAGATGGAATAAGTGTTTGAATATATATTTTTATGTAAGTGAACGAAAAATTAAACTAAAATTGTGAAAATTCGCAAAATTAGTGAAATATTTTCTGATAATACCCCTTTATAGGCAGTTCAAAAATATTTTTGTTGGTCTCTACTAGTAGCACAAAATTAAGTGCCTGTTTGTTAAAGTATCTAATATTACTATTTTTATAACAATACATATTTTTATAACTAATACATTTGTCATGTTATTTTTGTCAACATTATTATAACCATAAGATCAATTTAGCTGAAATATTTTTTATATTCTTCATTATCATAAATATAATTTCCATACTTACATTTTTGGATGGAATATATTACATACTCTGATATTAAATTTCATTTGCATAAAATAAACTAAGTCTTAAAGAACAAAATACAATTTGTACACTAGTTCCTCTACATCAGTGCTATGATTCCAACAAAATCAGATATATCTCAGTTTTAACTTTCTACATAAATGATTTATTAACTATGTGACTTTAGTCACAAGTGAAAAATGACATGAATTTATATTGTCTTCAAACAAAAGTGACAGCGTATCCGCCTACCTAAAGAATCGATTAAAATTTAAAACGATACTACTTAAAATAACATAATATAGAACTAATTAAAATCTTTCTTCTATTTGTATGCCAGAGATTTTTATATGAATGAATAATTTTAATTTGTTGATAATTGAATGTTATACGAACCAAAAATATAAATGTTAACATATGTTGCAATAAATATATAATGGCTGAATATTTGAGGAAAAGTAGTTTTGATGCAGAGATTATAATTATGTCTAATATGATGCAAATATCACTTTCATGTCAAAAAACTTTACTAGAAAAAATCCATGATATGTAATTTTAAATCATATCGCACTTTCGGCTTGCAAAAACCCAAAATATCGTTTTATTTGCAACTCATTTTCTACCAAATTATTTAAAATATTTAAAACAAATCAATTAATAATCATGTTTATAATTATTGCTCATTTTACATTGCTCAATAAATTGAACATAGTTGTCACACATCTATCTGAAAGTTCACGTTCTAAATTATATTATTTTTATAAGCACTTATTAAAATTCTTTGCAAATCTTTCGAGCAGCGAATTGCATGTACTGCATACATAATACTACAAAACAATACAACAATAAAAAATATGATTTTAACGTAATATGCTGAATTTCGAGTTGCATATTGCATATACGTCGTCATAAGCAAAGTGTGATATGTGATAAAAGTGAGATATAATATTCCATTGTCTTTTTGAAACGCTCTCAGAAGTCACACAGGAATTTCTTGCTGCCTGTTATTGCAAACCTGCACAATTAGCGCGGACGATGGAATAATTACGTTTGTTGCAATTTGTTTTAGAGAGTATGAATTAAAATACACAAAGTGAAGAAAAATAATTCGTATTTTGGTACAGTGAAAAATGACGACAAATAAAATTAGCCTGAGCCATGAGACACTGAATTACACTAGTACCATGTTTTGAAAACATATATCAGGTTAGCAACTAAGTAAGTGTGGATTTTTGTTAGAAAATCAATAACATTTTTGTCATGAAGCTAAATAATTTTATTCTGATATGACTCGTCTATTTTGATCACTTTGAAAATTATTCCTCATTCATAAAACTTCTGGTTTTTACTAGCAAAAAACTGAATCAAGTACAATTTCAAATCATTGATTCAAATTCAAGGAGTTTTGTAAAGATCGAAACCAAAAAGAATCAGACAGTCTAATGTCAGGACTATATGGTGGTTATTGTGGCAAAACATCCCAACCAAGCTCCAATAATTTTTTCCAAATGGCCAAAGATATATGATGCCAATAATGGAACAAATCATCATTTAGATTTGCCAATTTATTTGCCATTGTTTAATTTTGTTAGCAGTTGTTTAACGTAGACATTGGCATTGATTGTTCGGTTGGTGATAATAGTTCTGAGAAGACAATTCCTTTAAATTAACTTCAACTGGACGACCAGAGCGTTTTTAAAGCTTTATCAACATTAACAGCTCATAACTTTTTATAAGCTTAATATGCCTCATTACTTTTGCAAAAATGATAAAGCAAAATATGCTAAAAATAAACTCTAAACGAAAACTTATAAAAACTATTTTTTACTGATTAACAGCTGAATTGTTTACTATCCATCAACCAATACCAAAAGAATTTTTAAATTTAGACTATGTTAGCAAACCTAAAAATTTAATTGAAACCACTTAAAAGTGAAAACCGCACTTGCTTAGTTGCCAACCTAATTTGTTTACATATAAAAATAGCCCTTATGGAAATTGTAAAAACATATTATCATAAAACAATATATCACTGCTAGATAAAGTCAAATACAAGACCATAAAGAACCAAAGTAGAATGAGAAGTATTCCAAATTACAACTTATAAGACCCTTAACTTCTGATTGCTGTTCAAAAACAATGCAAAAATTTATGAGTATTATAAATAAGTTGTCAATCAATAAACTTCATCCAATGTTTATTTTATGAAAATCCGGTTTCAATATATAATCGTGAATCACTTATTACATCTACTGCCGGATTTAACACTAAATTTCTTTCTTGTTGTTACAACATAGGTCGTGTATGTTGTACATATAGAATTTGGTTAGTCACACATATGTAACGCATCCGGTTGATGTAAAACAAAGGAACAAGTTTAGAATTGTTAGATGAACATGTACATGTTTCAATAAATGGAAACTAGTGGTGCATGGCATAGTGACTTAAGGCAAATTGCTAGATCTTTCCAGATCAAAAATTAAAGTTTTTTAAAAAGATTCAATTTTTTTAGGACTTTGAAAAAAAAAATTGATTTTTGAGATTTTTAAATTTTTTGAAAATGTACCTTTACAAAAATTTTAATTTTTAAATTTTTCACTAGACTCGCCTTTCCAAAAATTTAGACAGTTCTTCGTTTAGTCAATACAAATAAAATGTTTTTTGAATCATTCAAATCGAACGTTCTGTTCTCTCAAAAATTAAACTACCATGTTTGGCACTTTTTGCCTTTCGGAACGGCTGAACCTGTCTTTGCCCAAACTAATCAGCTGGAAATATTTTCCAGCTAGACTTCATGAAATGATTTGTAATGCTAATTTATATTTATCACTTTATTTCATTTCTT
This sequence comes from Ctenocephalides felis, assembly GCF_003426905.1. Taxonomy (NCBI): domain Eukaryota; kingdom Metazoa; phylum Arthropoda; class Insecta; order Siphonaptera; family Pulicidae; genus Ctenocephalides; species Ctenocephalides felis. The sequence continues at coordinate 47,797,404 of NW_020536999.1, read as the reverse complement.
CAACGTTTTAAGTACCTTGTGATCGCGATAAAAGAAATTTCTCACACAAAATGAATTGCGATTGAAAGAACTTAGAAAAAAACGCAAACGTTCAGAACATTTAGCTACAAAATAGAGAGCTGGTGCAATATTTTGATGAAATTGTAATAAATATATAATGAATAAATATATTAAATAAATATTGCTAGTAGTCAGAATTCTGAAGATCAGTTATTTTAATAAAAATCAAATTATTATTGAATTATTTCATAATATTTTAATGAAACAAGTGTTACTAATTATTATAATTTCTTACAATATAATTTTTGCAGTAAAAAATAGACGAACTTAACCATGTTCAATGCCCAATTTTAAGTATTACTAAATTTTTACTTTCAAGTATTAAGAATTTCTACAGTAAAGAACAGATAAACTTATCCATATTCAATGTCCAATTTTAAGTACATATTACTATTATCATTTATTATATCAAATAATTAATTAGTGATCATGCATTATGCCATAAAACTGATTTGTGAGCTGAAATACCCATTTAATCAATTCAAAAAAAAAAGTTTAAACATTTGAAAGTTTATAACATTTTATAAATTTATTATACAAAAATAATTAATTAATTGAAATAAGCAAAAATTCACTGGAACTGCTTTTATAAAGACGAAAATTCATGAAAGGTTAAATGCAATATCTGTTTCCAATCTAAATAATATAATAACATTATAATTATTTATATATTATATATGTAACATTATGAGGCTTATCAGTTGATTTAAAATTTTGAAAATCTGAATTATTTTTGATAGTCTAAAAACATTTTAAATTAAAAAAAAATTGAAAAAAAAAGTTGAAAATTTTTCTTTTCCGAAAAACAATCGTTTCGTCAATCCAAGCAGAAAGTTATTTTAATCATTCAAATCGGATGCTTATTTCTCTCAAAAACTTGCTTTTTACTTTCTGCACACTTTGCTCCGTAACTCCAAAACGGTTGAACCAATCTTTGCCAAAAATTAATCAGCACATCTCCCTATCAATAGGAATCATGGACGAAATATTGTATCCATACATACATACACATCATCCATTTTTCCTAAGGTATGTTAAATTGATCAGAAACCTGCAAAATGAGAAGATATGCAAAAAATTTCAATTTTGATTTTGGACGATTACAATAGATTACCCTACAACAAGTTAAAAATATTATTTGTGCTTAGTAATTTTCATATTTTGATCAATAGCGTCAATCCAAAATCAAATTGGCTCAAAAGCATAATGGCTTGGCTAAAACTACCAACAATGCTTGTGTAATATATCTCCCCATGGACCCCCATGCTGTGTTTTTATAAATATTAATAAATCTATGAAATTTCTATAAGCTCTCGTTCTAAATCGTTTGTGTCATATATTTTTGCAATTGTTTGCGGCTTCCCTATACGGCGGTATGGTATCTTCCAGCTTTGATTATATTAAAGAAGACTCTTTGACTGCTGACTCGAGACTTTCACTCGACACTTTCTGTCTTTGTAAACCGCGAGCAATCAGTAACGTTCTGATCTTTTTTATCGTTCCTGGTATTAATTATATTTTGTCTGCGGTATGATGGGTATCATAATAATTACAATTAAATGATTCAGAATACGAATTTCGGGAGTTTAATTGAGACTGTGACCTTTGCTTGGATGAAAAGACACAGTAATTAGTTTCGGTTGAAAATCGAAGGTTAAGCTCAATAGGTTAATAATTTTTTTTTAAATTGTATTCTTTATTGTTAATTTTTAAATACAGTATATTTTTTAAAACAAGCATTTTTTTAAGTATTGTTATTATTTTTTACTTTGGTTATTTATGTTTGGTAGCGTACTAAACAACCTCTCTACTAAATATAATCAAAACAGCTCATAGGTCCTGCTGTTTTAAACAATAATAATAAAATACACATCAAATTGTCTCACCAATGAGCGCTTACATATACATTTCTGTTAAATTTTAAAATTAAATAAATTGAGAAATATCCTACGTATTAGTCTAAATTACAAGGTAAAATAAAAATTATCAAATGATTTATGTACGTAATTGATTCACAACATTAAGTAGAATTACTTATAATTATATTTATTATATTAGTAATATAATTTTTTTGACAAATAGTTTAAATAAATTTTGATTCATAAGAAAATTGACAAAATCATTTAACTATTTAACTTCCCGTAGGGTAAACCGTAAATCAAAATTTTTATATATCTTCATCTTTCAGAGGTTTCTGAACATTTTGGCATTTCTTAGAAAATATGGATGTATATGCGTGTGTGTGTATGTGCGTGTGTGTATGTGCGGATACAATTTTTCGTCGACGATTTCGTGAACACGGACCTACGGATCTATGTGAATAATTAAAAAACATTCGATTTCTATTAATGATGAGACGTGCTGATTAGTTTTGGCAAAGACAGGTTCAGCCGTTCCGAAAAGCAAAAAGTGCCAAAAATGGTAGTTCAATTTTTGAGAGAACAGAGCGTTCGACTTGAATGATTCAAAAAACACTTTATTTGTATTGACTAAACTAAGAACTGTCCACTTTTTTGGAAAGGCGAAGTAGCGAAAAATTTAAACAAACATCATTTGTTGACTTTACTCACTCCTTTTATAATTATACCTGTGATATAAAAGAACTGCAACCCAAAAAGCAATAAACAATTATTTCTAATGAGAGATTTTTCAAAGAGTAATATCAAGCAATGGTTATCCATAAAGTATGCATGTTTTTAAAAATATATTTAAATACTTTCTATAAAACTTAAAGTGTTTAGGAAAAAAATTTAAAAATTGCAAAATCTAGAGAAAGAGAACAAAATTATTGACTTTTTAATAATATAAAAAGCATAATTTTGTATTTGAATTTCGGTTATACTGTATAATGATAATTAAAAAAAATAAGTTGCCATCATTGTCCACAAAATAAAATTAAAAATATAGTTGTTCACCTTTCGATAATTAGATTACGATACAAGTAAAAAATATATTATTTACTCTATAACAACGAATATATTATAAAAATAGGATGACAAATATAGACATATGTAGCATAAATAGCTTAGCCAAGTATAAAAGTAATGTATTGTGTAACCCTTAAATCTAGACAGAATTAATTATTATTATTGAGCAAAAACTAGAGTGGTAAATAAATTATAATTGCATACATTCTTTGTAGTGTTTCGGAGCATTATCAGAACATTTCTTTAACATCAGCATACAGAAAATTGAAAGTTTTACCACGTGAAGAATCTTAACAAATAGCAATTAACTCACTGATAAAGTGGTAGATTTATCTCCAATAATAAGATATGATATCTGAGGCACTAAAAACTTAAATGCAGTGTTGTGTTACATTGCTTACAAGAAAATGATTTAGCGAAATTGAAAGGAAAACAGGAAAAGTTACATTAGTTAGTTATGTAGATGAATGTAAACCTGCCTAATGATAACTGACATTTAGCTAATGTAACGACTTAACGAGGTCTATTGAAACTTTTACATAAATCGTGGTATGCGAGTGAAAACTTAAGTAGGAAAAACATGCTTCTCATATATAGATGTAGTTGACTCAAATTTGGTAAATTATGATATCATATATTTTATATTTACTCCCAGAACAGAATCTAACATTTTGAAGTGAAACTTCTATAGACGCGACTAGGGGGTTTATTCCGCACAAATGCAACAAAGAAAATCGGCATAGATAAACAAACATTTTTAAGTTTTACTAACTATCGTAGTACAAATTTGATTTAATAAAGAAATGCTTGAATCAGAAGAATATTTTACCCTGTTCCTTGAAAACAATTGTTTGGCGTTTAATAATTGAAATAAGGCGTTGTTTAACATAATCCACTGCGTGAACGAATAATATAGAATTTAATAATCAGCAATTACTTAATTTCTCTAATGAAGGTTAATTTCTAAATGCTAATTACAATGACAAACCGATCATGTCATATTTGAAGTATGACTTTAATTACATTATTGTTTTCAAATATTATACATATTTTTAATGCTATTATAAATATATAATTTATAACTTATCATTATATAAATGTGTATAATGGTTGACACTAATAAATGTGTGCATCACGAGTATAATGATATTACTAATAAACATTATTCAAAATTGTTATATAATCAAAAATGGTTGTTTTATTATAGATATTGAACTGCCAACATTGATTAACTTCCAAGAGCTTCGGAAACTAATCGAATTATATATTATATGTATTTTTAAGTCTCACAAATAAATGATAGAATGATTAAATTAAAAGATAAAAAATAAAACATCATTATCTGTAATATCAAAATTATCACTCCAAAACGGAAGATGTTCGGAAGTTCTGATTGGCATATAAAGTATCCGTGTTCCCGGAATCTTTTGATTAAAATATCAGAATATATATGATTGATCTATAGCTATTTATTTGATTGATTATTGAGTCAATCGATCTCAGTAACTTCCTGTAATTATTGGAAATTTCTAATAGATTCTTGATTCTCTAATTTTCCTGCAATATCTTGATTGAAATATTTATAAAAATTTGTAGAATAAAATCATAAGTAACTACAAAAAGTATTCGCGCAGCAATATTAAATTTATTTCTAGTTATTATAGCTCTTCGCGAAAACGTCTACTAAATACTAATACTCAGAATTTTATTCTGATGCAATCATATTATTATTTATCAAATCTATTAAAATATTATAGCTTGTTCTTCAAATCGACATAAAAAGATGCTCTCGAAGCAATTCGAATTAATTAATGGCTTATGAAACATCTCAGCCGTATAAATCAATGATTACATTCTATTACAAGTCGTAAATCGATTACGAAAATTTATACAATCATTGTGAAAAACTGGAAACGTTCAACCACGTTCTAAAACATTTATTAATGCAAATAATTGATGGATTATTAAATGCTTCTTTAGTTTAATATAATGTTTGTAAATTATGATTTTCATGATTTTTTTCAGGGTTGTAATGGAGCTTAATCAAAAGCGTTTTATGATTGGAGTATGTTTTTTCATAAATTGTTGATAAAATTGAAAGTGATAAAGATGAATAAGCATTAAAAATAATTTTTTAAAGTCTAGTTGAAAAATATTTAGCATAGGTACTCCTTATTGTTTTGAATTTACAAACTCTTTTTATATATGTTCACAATTGTAATATAAAACAACAGCTTTTCATAAAGAAAAAAGCAACTAAAATAATGTTTAGCAATTGTTGACAACAAACTATGTTTTTAAAACCTATTTAAATAGTTTTTCTATATTTGTAAAAAGTTAGTAAACATTAATTAAACCAAATGAATAATTAATCAATAATTAAATAATCATTTAGTTTAATTTCATGTTGGTAAGTTATGATTTTCATGATTTATTTTCTGGGTTGTAATAGAGCATAATCATAAGCGTTTTATGATGTATGATTTTATATAAAGCTTTTTTAAATGTTTTGTTTTTCATCGTATTTTACAAAGATGATCTTCATAAGGTTTAGAAAAGTTTTTATCGTTTTAATTGTTTATAAACTTCAAGCGGACTTATCATAACATAAGGAAAATACTTTCCATTTGGGCTATTTGTATTACCACTAAATAAATATGACTGGCACCCACAGCAAAAAAAGGTTTTCTTAACTTACTTTAATATTATTTTTTTTTATCAATTTCAATAAGATATTTAAATCAATAATAACTTTCTTGGTTTTGATTAACATCAAGTTATTTTTCTTTAGATATATAATTTATATTTTGAAGAAGTTTTATTATATTTTTAACTGCCCGTAGGGTAAGTTATAGTAATCGCAAAAAAATCGAAAATGAAAATTTTTATATATCTTTACGTTTCAGAGGTTTCTGAAAATTTTGGCATACCTTAGAAAAAATGAATGTATGGATGTGTGTATGTGTGTGTGTGCGGACACAAATTTTCGTCGACGATTTTGGGAACACGGATCAACCGATTTGAATAATTCAAAAACATTCGATTCGTATTGATAAGGAAACGTGCTAATTAGTTTTTGGTGGAGGTAGGTCTAGCCGTTCCGAAGACACGGGGCAAAAAGTGTCAAAAAAGATAACTCAGTTTTTAATAGAACGGGGCGTCCGATTTTAATCATTCAAAAATTTTTGGGAATTCAGGTCCAGCGGTTAAATTTTTGGGAATTCAGGTCAATAAAAATAAGTTAAACAAATGGCGGTCAAAAATGTTTATTGGATTTATGCATATCAAATTATTAGATATTTTATAGAAATTTTCATAATGTGTACACATTTTGTGTAATTTTTTTTTGTTTCGTACCAAGATTTTTAATTACGGTACGGAAAGTTCTAGCAATTTGCCTTAAGGCATTTGAATTATTTTTCTTTTATTTTTTAAATTTGATAAGAAACATATAAAGATATATATGTGCATCAAATACCACTCTAATAATACCATATTAAAAATAACACAAAACCACTCGTCAAAGTCATAGAAATCTTTCATAGTAAAAAAAAACTTTTTAGGAAAATTTAGGACGATTTAGGAAAACATATTTACTAGACTTGGATTATTATTATTTATGAATAATTATGTTTAAATTTGTGTGATCAGTTCAATACAAAATCTAACACTTACAATTGCTATCTGACCACTAAAATAATTAAATGCCTACAAAGGCAGATATATTGCATTTGCATTTGAAAGTTTAAAATTTTCTCCTGCAATAAAGATTTATCTTCATATATTGCCCTTTAAACTGTTTAACAGTTAACAATAGATCTGATTTTCCTGAACGAGACCACCAATAGATCTATTATGGTCCACACCATCGATTTACGCCTCGGCTTCAGGTAATTTCTCCAATCATTAATTTATGCATCCTGTGATACTAAACTTTATCCGTACGTTCTCTTCTTCAAGTTTTGCAATGATTTGAATGTAAATTATTACATAATATGCGTATAAACCTCTCGATAATATAAAGTTCATTGGTATATTTCTGAACGGTGCTTAATTTTATAGACAGGTAGGTGGAAACGTATATCACCTGAATTTTGAAATATTGATGGAAAATTTATGTATAGAAAATGATAATACTGGTTATCATATTAAATGAAAGCAACGATGTCGTTTTATGACGCCATACTGTATACCTTGTAAAATTAATTAAAATAATTAATCAGAGAATAGATTGATCAATATGGTTTTGGTGCCTCTCAACTCTGCACGTATGTGCACATTAAATTTAATGATCCAGTTTTTTATAAAAAACTTTTTTTTAATAAATATTAACTATATTTAAATCTTGTGAACTTCAAGTATTCATAAATTATATATGTGCAGAAGCATATAATATACATTTATAGCAGTAACATAAATGCACTATTTATAATATCAATAAAATGTAAGTAATAAATTATTTATTTGAGTTTGCATGTGAAAATAGTAGTTAATGGTTTATATCATTAACTTGAGTATAGCTTTTATTGCAAGAGTAGATAGTATTTTCTCGAAAATAGGATGCCTGAAAAATCAAGGTCTCTATACTAAAATTGTGCTAGGACCTTTTGTACTGAACTCTATTTTTAAACAAAGTATCAATTTTTTTACATTATAATACCACAATAAATGATAATTAATTATTGGAAGTAAAATCATTAATGAAATTCTAAAGATAGACAAATAATTACTTCAAATTCATCAGATTAATATTTCAATCATTATTAAACACTGTATCCGCTCCAAATATAAATACAAATATAAAATATCATCTACTTAAAATAAAAAAAAAAAATATAAATATTGCAGTAAAATTTTTATGGTAGAATTCATTATTCAAAATTAAATAATCTACTATAAAATTTATTTGTAGTAAACTTTTAGTTAAAAAATAAATAGCTTGAAAAAAGCCAGTACTAAAATTTTACGAAACATATGTTTGGATCTAATTTGATTAACTTCTAGTATTAAGTTATAGTAATCGCCAAAAAATCGAAAATAATTTTTTTTGCATAGCATTATGTTTCAAAGGTTTATGAACATTTTGGCATACCTTAGAAAAAATTGATGTATGTGTGTGTGTGTTTGTATGTATGTATGTTTGAATACATTTTTTGATGAATTTTAAAACCTTAAAAAAATGTTATAAATTTTCAAAAATATACAAAGTTTTACTTTACTTTTTACTTTAAATATGTATTTTGAATTTACAATTCAGTTTGAAACTGTATATATTTCATGTGTGTTATTCATTCAGGATTTATTCTTAATAAACATTTTCAAGTGTTTTGAGTGATGAGATCGTCACTGTATATTATATGAACGAATATATATATAGTATTTATAATTATCTATTTAAAAACACTTGAAAACAATTGTTATTAATCATTGATCAAAATTTATTGATTATTCCTATTTTTGTTCAAATATTTAATTGTGGTTTATGCTTTTTTTACTTAAATACAACTATGCACAAGAGCATATGTCCTTCACCTGATGTATAAATTTCTTATTTAGTGAAAGAATCTCTCTTCGTCTACTCTTCGTGATACATTGAATTTTAAGTAATTGCCCGAAAGCGTTTATTAATGTCAGGTATCAATAAAGCACCTTCTTCAAATTAATATATCTTCCGCAATTAAATCCCAAACTATAATTTGTTTAACAATTCATTGCAAAGTCTACGACTAAATGACTTCATCACGAATTGCTCTGCGTCGTACGGGGCAATAATTCAAGAACAATCCACTCATTGTTGTATTGTTCATCGTCATTGTCGGTGCCATAAGATTATCATTCAATGCGATGAAACGAAAAGAATTTAACATTATTGTTATTGTTATTATTGCTTTGCCTAAAATCACTGGCCCGTAAAATTGTAAAGTAAATCGGGAATGAGTTAAGCTCACGTCATGAATATTTTGGGGGAAATCTACAAAATCTATATATTCTACTCTACATTTCCTAAACAATATAAATCAGCAAACTTCGAACAGAAATTAATCAATTCATTCTTTTTTTTTCAATTTTAATTATATCATTTTTATAGTGTTCTTGGATGACTCTCTGTGTATTGAAGCAAAAAATTAATTAAGTCAAAAATATTAAATTACAGTATGTAAAAACACAAACACATTTAGAACAGGACAAACACTGGACTTCCTTCATAGAGCAATTTGTAAAAAATATCAAAATAACTATTGAATACCGCCACGTAGTTATGAAATTTATTTTAAACTTAAAAACTCTCCTTTGATTAACTCAGGTTGTTGGGTTATAATTTAACCCTTGGAGCTGTGGATTATATTAAACACTGATTTGTTTTGTATGGTTTATGTATTTGTTGAAGTTCTAATTAAATCACTGATTTGTCACTAAGTTATAATGAATGTTTCGCGAACTTTACTTTTAAAAGTGGACAATTAGTTTCATTAAACTCTCCGCTACCTCCTCTATCAGGGGTAGCAAACATTCCGTGTAAAAGCTCAATGCCATGAAGAATGTCACCTTCATAGCCAATATAATAAAACGAAAATACGTCCGAACAAATATTGAATATCTTCATGTAAAAGGCAGGTTGCAATTTATATAGAAATATAATGAATAATATTGTTATTCACTGACAAAATTCCCGTATGAAACCCTAAAAATAGCAACAATTTATTATGCATTATGAAGAAAAGGACGTTTATTAAAAGTTTTGCAAATTGTTGGTAGATAATATTATTAACAAGAATATTTTCCAAAAGCAAGTTTTTGAAATTTTATTACATATTTATAAAAGTCATTTGGACTTTGAATGATAAATATCATTTAATTGTTATGAAATTATTAGGTACAATCTTACTGATTAGTTAATTTTTAAAGATTGATAGATTTTATTTACTAACAAATTGAAAACTATTGCTATTATTTTATTGCTTTAAATATGCTATAAACCTGTTGTTATTATTGTTTTTATTATTTCAAATTAAATACTTATGGTCGAACAACAACATTAAATTAGTATGAATTTGTAGCAAATACTTTAAATATGTTTATACCATTTGATACATTTTTGAAAATTGAAAAAATATGTTTAATTGCTTTTTATTGGTTAAATATAATATATTTTTGCTATCTTTACTGCATGTTTTTGAAAGTAAGCAAATAAAACCATTTTTTTGGGCTTATCTTAATAGAATAAGCCCAAAAATGACAATTAAGTATATTATTCTTCTAAAAGTATCAGATTTCAGAATATTTTCTAAAAACTTATGATAAAGAACAGAAAATTATAACACATAATAAATATTCATTAATTAATTATATGCTGGGTTTATTATTAAAATTAATAAGCAGACTGTGAAGTAAAACAGTTTTATTATTTTGCGGTAAATGGATATTATAATGGGTAACTTGGAAATTTCAATATGCAAATACAATTCAATTTATAATTTTATATGCATGAATAAAATTTATAGTCTATTAACGCTTAGGTTTATTAACGCGTATCGATTATAATATTATAATGATAAATAGATTATTATAAATAGATTAGATTTATATATTGAATATTAGAAAAAACAGCAGTTAATGCAATGGTTATGTTTTAAAATTATATTCAATTTAGGATATGCTTAATAGTCAAACCAAAAGCAATTTACATATCACTATATAAATTGCAGTATATAATTACATACAACGCTATTCAGATGTCGAATGTTCACTAGCAAGATTTGAAAATTATCATAAATATCATAAAAATGATTTATCTTTAAAATATATTATATTTGCTGAAACAAATTACATTTCTAGTTTGCTATATGATTATTCGTGTGAAAGGTCAAATATTTGCATGCTTTGCAATGATATTTAAATTTCAACATATTGCATGGAAGTAATTACATAAATTAGGATGATGCCTTGGGGGAAAATATATTTATTTTAAAAAGATTTTGAAATAGAAATTGTTAGTCTCAAAAAGTATTTATTGATGAATATTGTTTAATTATATGTTGAGTTATCCATAACTTAAATGTTAAATCAACTATGCAATGATATTCTGTGTCAATTTGCCTATAATAGATCAATTTCAATCAATTTTAACGACTGATTAATTATGTGCAATATTTGATAATGTTACTGTAGATTTTATAATAAATTACACAATTAAAAAAGGTTTAAATTTTTTATACCCTTTTGTACTAAATTTTTTGTTCTGTTTTATTTTTTTTTAATGTGGCATTGAAAATACATACAACTCTAAATTTTTACATTTTTATCACCAACCTATATTTTTATAGCCATTTTAATAATTCAATCATTTTCTTCATTGATTGCTTCACAGATTTTTGGGCTCAAAGAAAAAGCTGAAGTTTTACTTTAAAATACAATTATTTTTATTATAAATATATTTTTATTAAGAGTTGTTCAGCCCCATTTATATTTTAATTTTGGGATCAATTTTCTGTATCTTAATTCAAATACATACAAACTTTTTTACTTCAAAAACTATTTATTTTAATCAAAGGTTGTCGACTATTTACTAATTGAAAAAGTTTCAATTATGTAAATTTAAAACAAAATGCAATTAATGTACATAATTGAAAAATTCCAATTATATATTGGAAATATTATATCATTCATATAACTTGGTACTCATAATTGTTTTATCAAATGTACTAAATATATTTATTGAATTTTAGTTGTAGAGTTTATTAAAACTTATGGCTTCACAAAGCTTCTATTTCATTGTACCATTGCAACATTGAAAGATATTTTTATCATAAAGGACAGACACAAGTGTTATTATTTATTGATCAATATTTTGTAGATATTTAATTAATTTTAGAAATTAATAATAATAAATGCCAGTGTCTATATTTCATAAATATAAATTACCAAATTTAATTTCTGCTGGTCAGTTTTGATATACGTGAAAGTTATTGCAGATAATAAATCACCAATTCTGAAATTGACTTATCAGATTGACCTTGTCTATTGCTCATTTGTCAAGTATGTCAGTTTGAACCATTTAAGAAAAATTCTATTTTTCACAATAGTTTTGATTTGACGAGAAAGTCACAATATTTTTGATCAATTATCAAATTTCTCATGAATATATTTTTGGTCAAAACCAATAATTTATGAATATTTAACCTCTCCGCCTTTGGAGATTCGTACTGTATGGGAACATCAATGTATTCTTCGCGTTTCCTCAATTCACAAAGAGTCTCGAGTCTTGTCCAGTGAAAGTTGTTTTACAAATAATTCGGCGGACGTCGTACTCTTACAATGTACAACAGCAATTTACCACTTTTATTGTTAACAAACAAATATTTTACAATTAGTGGTAATATAAAATAGAAATTAACGTCTTTTCTTCATTGAAAGTAAAGTCTTGTTACGACTGGAATGCACTTGAAAATTAATATTGTACATAATCAAGGTACACACTTGGTAAAAAAATATGTATTCTAAAGCAATTGTTTTATCAATAAAAGCAGAAAGTTTTATCAGAATCATTCAAATCGGATGCTTAGTTCTACCGTTTTCTGTACGTTTAACTCTTCGAAATGGCTGTACCTGCCTTTACCACAAACTAATGACAACTTTTCCCAATCATTACAAATTGAATGTTTTTTGGATCATTCAAACCGGATACTCCATTTTCTCGAAATAAAAAATTACAAACTCGATTTTTATTTTCTGCACTCTTTACCCCGTAACTCCGTAACGGCTGGTCCTGCATTTGCCAAAAACTAAGCACATTTCCTTATCAATAAAAATCGAATGTTTTTTGAACCATTCAAATCGGTTGATCCGTGCGCCCGAACACGTGGACAAAAAATTGCGGACACATAAAACACACACACATTCACTTTTTTTAGGTATGCCAAAGTGTTCAGAAACCTCTGAAATGTGAACATTAACAAAAATTTTCAGTTTCGATTTTTGAAACTTTACTATAACTTACCTTATGGGAAGTTAATGATGATTGTTTTTTTTACAAAATATATTGTAAATACTATTTTACTATATATTGTATAATTGGTAGATTTCATTAACATCTATAGCATAATATTTAAATATATTAAATCACTTCAGGAGCTCATATTAACTTGTATAATATTTTTATATTTTATGTGTTTTTGATAAAAAATTCAAGAAAACTAAGAGTATTTATATTATATATAGTGGTTAACTTCGTCAGCATTTGCCAAGCAAAATTTGATTATTTTTAATCTGCTAAAGCATAGTCATATTAACCTTTATAATATTTATTTCATTATTTGATTAGACGTAAAATGTATTTGTGGTACCTACCAACTAAACTTGGATTATTTAGAAGCTTTCAAAAAAGTTTGGTATAATAATTATGAATCAAAATTACCCACAAATAGAATACAGACCTTTATGTTAAGAAGATTGAACTAGCATTTGTCAAAAAATCTTTAAACACATACTATTCACTATGAACATTGAAATCTTGAGTTTTTGGTCTGAAACAAAATCAACATAGTGCATAATAAGTATATTGTATAAAAACGATTAGAAACAAAAAATCATTTAAATAGCACTCTACCTACAGAAAATATGATGCCAACTAATTATTTATTCTTCACACTTAATTATATCATATTAGTTATATAGCTATATGTTAGTACAATATATACTAACAATTTAGTTAAATAATATATTATGTAAAATCTGAACATTTTGGCATACTATATAATAGGAAAATATACATACTTATAATTAGGAAAACTATAAATAAATACTAAATATACATATATATATAATTAGGAAAAATGGATGTGTGTGTATGCATGTGTGTATGTGAGTGTGTGTGTGGAAACAAAAAATAATTAGGAGTTTAATTCTAATTCTAGCTAAAGTTCTAAACATCAATTATATACCTCAAATGGATAATTTTATCTTTGCAATTCAGTTTATATAATTCTTAGGTGAGATCCTAGATTTTAACACCGCTTGACAAAGTTTTGTTTATTTACTTTTTATAAAATAAGAATAATAAAAGTTACAGTATTCAGAATAGTCTAATTGAAAACATTTATTATTCCTCAAATATTTTGTTACGGTACGAGAAGTTCTAGCAATTTGCCTTAAGGCACGATGCCATACATCACTAGTTTTTTTTGTTTTTTTACCCCACAATCTAAAAATTTTCTTACTTAATAAAGATGATTAAATAATAGTATAATATAATAGTAATAATAGAAATTATGCAACATATATATTGAAAAATGGTTGATTGAATGCTTTAAAAAAGTGAAATTTTGATTAAATCTATGTGAACATATTTGCAGTAAAAAATAAAAGTAAATAGTGAAACCTGTAATAAATAATATATTATTCTTTAACACCAAGCTAAAAAGTTAATGACCAGGTCTTGTTACTACTTACAACCTAGTTAAATTTAATATGTATCTTGTTATACTTCAATGGCAATTAGTTGGAAAATGAATCAAACCTACAAATGATATGCAACTATTTACGACATTATCGTTACTATATACTACATAGGCAATAGTGAATGAAGAATGATTTACACAATTTCATTTTATCATTATCCAGAATTCAGGTCAATAAGGGAAACTTGTATTAAAATGGTTGCGCTTCTTCGGATTCTCTTAAACAGGTTATATGATTCTTCTAGAAGGCAGATGATGAGTTCTCAAAACTATGTATACAATAATAATGGTGAAATCAATGGCAAAGTGCAGATTTATGATGGACTGCAAGCCAATTATTGAAAATGAGCATTATAATATATAATGATTTTTGGAATACTTCTAAATTGTTAATGAGAAATCTAATATTTAACATATATTACTTAAAGAGAACTATACTATTTTGAAACTATTGATAAATAAGTTTTTGATTTTTACCTATAGGGTAGAGCGGGATTCAAAGGTCTGCGGTTAAAAAGCTCTACCACTAATATATCAAAAACTTTTAAATTTTTTCACAACAATATTTGAAAGTAGAGGAAAATAGATAGACGTTTTATTTGTTGTAATAGCTAAAAGTCAAATTGGTCCTTTGTGTCCAGCCCTACCCTACAAAGTACATAATTGTAGTCGGAATTTTAGGGCAATTTTCTCAAAGAAAATCATGATGACCCAATCCATTAATCCCCTTTCACATAATGATCGCTTTTATCTTCTTAATTTTTTTCTTTTTAATTTTATTTGTAAGTTCTCTACAAATATTTGATTCAAAATCTCATACAAATAAAAATTAACAAAAAATAACTATTTGTTTCTATAAGTATGAAAATATTCCTATACTTTTCTTAAATGTGTTGTACTAAAAAAAACTTTTGAAATAACTTTTTTTAGCACAAATTTTTAGCAGATATTTCTTATATAGACAATCGATAGTCATAACAATTTTATTTTTTGTTTTGGCATTTTAATGTTTCTGTTAAATAAAATACTATGGAGCAAATCCAAATAAATGATTCGAAAGAATTCGTGATTTTTAATTTATTATTTTCAAATTTATTATAAATAAAAAGTTCAAATTTAAATCGAATAAAAAATCAATAAAGATATAAAATATCATTTTTTTCCATTAATTTTATGTTGAAAGTATAATTTCGTAATTGTTCAGTTGTAGCTCTTATATTCTCATAACTTCAAATTATCAAATTATTTACATTAATTTTATATTTTCATTTATTAAATTACAAAATTGCACAATTTCCAATTAGTTGAATCGCGGTTATCAAAAATTCCACCGTAAGAAAGTTTCGACATGTAAAGGTGATAATTGATTATTTTGGTTATTATTATTTATTTATAAACTACGTTAATGGCAAAAAATACATATGAAAATTATGTTTAATCATTGCCAAATTGTTAAATGATTGTTGGCTCTGAAAGTTCCGAAATAAAATATAAAATTGATTACTTGCTATAAAACATAAATTTAAAATACTTGCGTTATTTACAAATCATTTCAAACGAGATATAATATAAAGAGATAGCATATTCAGAAATAAAATATTATTTATAAATAAAATGAATAATAATAAATTATTAAAATAACTAGTGATGCATGGCATCGTGTCTTAAGGCAAATTGCTGGAACTTTCCGTACAGTAATGAATGTCGAGGAATATTAATTGTCTTCAAATAAATTATTATAAATACTGTAACTTATATTCTTTACAGAAAAGTAAATAAACTTTTTTTTAAATCGACTGCTCCGTTTTCTCAAAAACTCGTTTTCTATTTTCTGCACTCTTTGCTATGTATTTCTTATATGGGTAGACCTGCTTTTGCCGAAAACTAATCCGTACATCTCCCTAACAAAAGAAATCGAATGTTTTTTTTAATTACTCAAATCGGTTGATCCGAACGCTCAAAAACGTTTATAAAAAATTGTATCTGTACATACATACACACACATGCATTTTTTCTGAGGTATGCCAAAATGTTCAGAAACCTTCAGAACGAGAAGAAATGTAAAAATTTTCAATTTCGATTTCTGGACGAATAAAATAACTACTACTAATAGTGCTATGGACAATTTCACAAAAAATGTCTTTCTGATTTTTAGAACCTGACAATCCACATATCAAATTGATTTATTTAGCGTTTCGAAATTTATTTTTAAATGATAATTATTATCACTTTTAAATACGATAATTTTGCGGTTATGAATATTTCGTAATATATGCAAAGATGAGAGAAAATAATTAATCTTTAATCTATACGGTATCGATTCTAATCAAATCTTATAATATGACAATCTCCTATAAAAAGCGAAAGCTCATCAATGCACGATTTATGATCATTTTTGTACGATGCATGAATAAATGATGTTTCATAAGCCATAATTTATCTTTCACTGTATTTTAAATATAAAAACAAAATCGTTCGATGAACCTAAAATCCCACAAATATAGTATATAACCTATGATAAAAGTGAATGTAGTAATATGATCTGCAATTAAAGAGAAAAAACAGATTTGTGGATTTAGAAAAAAGTGGAAGTAAATCAAAATTGCATTAACGCAGATTTGATCGGTTTTAGTTTAATAATATATAAATGTTTGTATGTATATTTAAATCTAGATTAAGTTAAATCGTATTATATCGTAATCATGCTATTTCAATTTCTAATATTAATAACTTTGGTATTGAATTTCCATATTTAATTGTGATTGAAATGGAAAATTATAGTTACAGATGTAATTGAATGGAAAGGCTCTCATTTAATACACTTACAATAAATAAAAATTATAACTCAAATTTACCATGCAAATAAGAATTTATCACAATACGTTTTATGTATATTTTTCAAAAATAAATATAAAAATTAAAAATAAATAATTTCTAAAATTATCATGAAGCGAATTAGCTTGAAGATTAGCCAATGAAAGTGTAAACAATTATGAGAGATAGAGAATAATTTTACACATTTCATTATCGCATTTTATACATTTCTATTAATATAGCATTATAAATGATTATTACTGAAAAGCTCTGTGTCCCCATCTGCATTCTGATTAAATTAAATAAAAATCTTTGCAATAAGTTTGGTCAGGGTTTCGTCATAGTTTCTATCAGTTTACGAGTTTGCTTTTAGTTTAGATTTGAATTTTAATTTAAAGCCAATCATAATATTTTAAAAATATTGATTTGAATTAAAATTTGCTGTCTATTTGTATCTGCAGAATTTCCAAAGGCCAGTTTGGCATATTAGAAATCTTATTACTACATTCAAGAAAATATGTTTAACCCACCTTCATCTTTTCACATTTTAGCTTTAGAAGCACATAAAGTTCTACAAGATTAAAATTGCTACTTTGTATATTGCAAATTTACTCAAGGCTATTGAAAGTTCTGTATGAAAAATTATTAGAAAATTAATAAAATTATATATACTACCCACGCTAATAACTCAGGATAGTAAAAAGAATGTGTTGATGAAAACTATTGGCAACCTTTAAATTTATAATAATCTAGAGGTTAGAACTGGCTGTTTAATATGGAAAATACAAAAGTACCCTTTAATAACTAAGTTCAAAGAGTAAAAGATGATAATTTCAGGTTTACAATATTGAATTTCGACAAATATTTAATTCAGTTTATTAGATTTCAACCTTCACGTGTTGAGTTTTATCCCTAAATTCACGATAAGATTAAGTTTTTAAGATTTTTTTACGTTTTATTATGTATAGAAAACAGGTAAATAGTAAGATTATAATTTTGTTTCAAGAAAGCTCTTGAACTAAAGCTTGAGTTGGCACCAACTTTTTTTAATAAATTGAGTTCTGACTGTTTTTAAAGTATCATTAAAAATTCAATTGTATCTCATATTAATAAAATTAAAATCTATTTTTATAATAAAGATTTCTTATTTAATTATATTATTGAAATTATAGAAATAATTACTTGACCCTTGCAAATCCCTTGTTCAAAATTTTAGAACATTATATATATACTGATTTAGAATAAAATCGATATTTCTGTAATAAGACCAAAAATATGATTATTATAAATATTCTATGATGAATTTTCATACTAAAACAAAAACTATCATTCAACTACAACCCGTTCATTTAGGAGTTCATCTCACAAAGTAAAAAGCTTTAAAACGTCATAAATATAATTTTATTCTTAAGTAAAATCAATTATTTGATGTTATCTTATTACTATTGCTACAATAGTAAAACATTATACAACATTTTGACATAGTTTGAGTAGCATCTTAAAAAAATCGATAAGATGCCTCATTATTTCTAATTAGTCCAATTAAGTTACTACATAATCCGCTCCATATTGTGGAATCATATAATAATCTACTTTCGAGAAAAACCTCGAAGTGAAATTTTTCTATCATCTCTCGACTACGTTTTTATCGAACAAAATTAATGTTGAAACATGATTCGTAATGTCGATAAGAACCTCTTGATATATTCTCATATATTTTCTTCGCCACGGCTTATTAGTTCGCAATAAGAGAAAAGTAAATCATATCCGCCGTTGCATAATGGACATGTAACTACGGTATAGTACGGATAATATTTGTTCTATAGACATACTTGTTACTTGTTATTATATAAGTAATAATAAATTAATAATAATCAAGCCAATAGGTGTATGTATAAATAACAGAGAAGCATTTAGGAGATAAGAGTATCAGAAGATAAATTATTGATTTTTCTTCATTACATACAACAACTCGCTTGCAAAGTATTTTAGGAACAGCTCAATATTTTAATAATTAATAAACCTTGTATACCTTGAGATTTTTTTCTAATTTATAACGTATTTTATTTTCCCAACTCATTGGCAAAAGAAGTATTTTCAAAAATACAATCAACGCATCTCAGAAGAAAACTCCTTAATAACTCCTTGAATATCAGATCATGTTACCTATACTCATATTAATAGCTATTAAAAAATTTTAATGTAATGTTTGAAAATCTGAATTATTTGCGATATTCAAAAATTTTTTTCCGCAAAAATGATCGTTTCGTCAACAAGAGCAGAAAGTTTTTAGAATCAATAAAATCGGATGCTTATTTCTCTCAAAAACTACGATTTTTTGCACAATTAGTACCGTATCTGTAAAATCGCTGGACTTCTGTCAAAAACTAATAACCACTTCTCCCCATCATTACGAATTGAATGTTATTTAGATCATTCAAATCAGATGCTACTTCTCTCAAAAACTAGTCAGCACATCTCACTATTTCTATTTTCTGCACTCTTTGCACCTTAACTGCAAAAACTAATCAGCACATCTCACTATCAATAGAAATCGAATGCTTTTTGAATCGATTGAACTATTCAAATCGGTTGATCCGTGCGCCCGAAAAAATGGACGAAAAATTGTATCCATACATACACGCAAACGCACATCCATTTTTCCTGAGGTATGCCAAAATGTTCAGAAACCTTCGAAACGTAAAGATAAGCAAAAATTTTCAGTTAATAAATATGACAATTCTAACAGTAATTTAATTAATAACTCAGCATTTAATTTAATTTTTAGCTTGAATTTTCAGAAATATTCATTTAGTAGAAGTACGAGTTTGTGAAATTTAAACTGTTTGATTTAAATACTTATTATTGTTAGTAAGTATTTAATATTATTTATTAATGGTTTTCCATGTATTAACAAAATTGCTTTCAATTTCATTTACAATAAATTGAAATATGATCAAAATAATTTAAATTGAATTTTATAAAATCAAATTCATAGAATTACCTGAAGATTTCCAAGGCTATAAATTACTCACTCATGTGCTGGCAGAATTCACATAGATTTTTTGGAACTATTTTTCACTTCTATAACTGTACGCCTCTGAAATTTTAAAATCAATTTAAAGATCAAATTTAACATTAAACTTAAACCTATATGAAAATAATAATAAATTTTTATACAGGTTTAATTAATAATATTAATTGAACCTCTATAAAAATATTAATTTAATATACAAAATTTATAAAACATGTACATTATAGATAAATAACACATTAAAATATTACTCAAAAAATATTTTAACACAGTTTAATTAATATAAGTTTCGAAAATAATAAAAATGTTAATTTTATTATTAAATCTATGAAAATCCTCCACTGGTACAAACGCTGGATAGTAATTCTAATTTATGTAGAGTATCAGATCAAATAAGAAGAGTAATATAATTACTATACGATCGTAGTTAATATAACGACAGATGTCTGACATTTTCAGATATTGCAGGAAACTGAAAGTTGATCGTTTTTTCTAGAAATTGTAAAATATAGTACAATATATGATATAATATGCGATATTGCGTAAATATATGCATTATAATTACAAACTTGGGTATCGGATACATAAAATGTCTTATTACATTGAAACCGATATATATATATATATATATATATATATATTATATATATGTGTGTGTGTGTGTATATATAAACATAAGTCAATTTAATAATAAAACATTTACATAATTGTTTTTACAAAAAGTGATCGCACAACCAACAGACCAGAAAATGAAGCAAGATCCTCATTTGGATTGCATGCTTCAAGTAAGATGATATGATATTTAAGAAACAAATGAGAATTTAGAAAAACTAATAGAAAAGATTCTCATTATGAATATTTGAATTGGTTTCTATTCAAACCAGTCAAGTATAAGTCCTACTAAATCACTAAAAACGACTAAGATTTAAAATTTGTAGAAATATATGTAAATGTTTGAGGTAATTAAAAATTTTGATTGAGAAAATTGTAAACACATACTAAAATTTGGTTGAAAATTGTAAATACCAAAAAAATATAAGATCTAATAGGTATTAGTAATAGTAATAATACCGAGTTCACAATTCATTTATTTCAATTCAATCCTAAGCAAAATTAATAATATTTCAAACTGTTGCAAAAGAATACTTATTCATGGTTTATTCTTAACTTAACATTTTTATAATAGGTCTTTGCCTAGGTCTAAAAGTACCTACAGAAGGAGAATTCATTTATAATTTAAATTTGTTAAAAAAAATAATGAACTAATCAAGAAAATGTGCCAGAAATAAAATCAATAAATAATGAATTTAGTATTTTAGTACAAAAATATAATCATAACTAGACTACAGAATATAGTATTGCTTTAAAAATCTTAAGGTAATAATATCCATTTTATTTAAAATTCAATTTAAATTAATTTAATTATATTTTAATTTAATTTAAGCCAACTTTAGCCAATCTATAAAAATCGGTTTATAGACTATATAAATACAACTATTACAACTGAATATTTATTTAATAATTTGTAGCTAAATTACAAGTTTTGTTCAGAATTCATTTAGAAGTCTTGATGTAGAAAAAGTCTTGTGCTACAAGATCCATTTTCCAAAAAATAGGCCAATAATACCAATAAACTATGATATATGAATCTAATCATTACTGAAACCACATAATATTTTGGGATATTTTATATAGAATATTTAATCAATGATTTGTAGCTAAATTATGAGTTTTATTCAGTATTTATTTATAAGTCTTTTAAATGTTTGATGTTGCAAATTACTTGTGAGCTACATCAACTAGATCCATTTTCCAAAAAAGTAGGCCAATAATAATACCAATTATCAATAATATATAAATCTAACCATTGTAGAAGCCACATCAAATGGGATATTTCATATAAAATAATTATTTATTACTTTGTAGCTAAGTTACAAGTTTTCATCAGTACCTATTTAAAAGTCTTTTAAAACTTTGATCTTGTAAAAGACTCGTGAGCTACATCAAATTCATCAATTTTCCAAGCTAATAGGCCAATAACATGGCCTATTTTCTTAGATAATTTATGAATCTAACCATTACAGAAGCCTCATAAAATGTGATCTGTATCATTTTCACTTAGTTCATAAAAATAGTAATGATATCACGAAGCAATCTTATGCCCTTGTAATAAATAAACGAAAGGCTTCTAGACTGTCGAAGCGGATAGATGACATCCTGTTTTTGATGGAAATCTAAATAAGAAATCTCAGTAAGTGTTTCACTAGAAATTGAGGAATTTCGAGAACAAAGCCAAAAGCAATTATATTATGACACATTCGTATAATACACCTATTTTTGGTAGAGAATCTGGGAAACAGTCATTAAACGCCTTGAAGGTTATTTATTTAATAAACCTAAAAGCTTAAATCACGAGAATGTAATAATAGCACTTAACCAGAAATAGTATTTCAAACATAAATTTTCGAATATTACACATTTATACAATAATATAAAATGAAAATTGTTAATAACAACAGATGCTCATGAGGCGAATTTGAAGAATTTGAGCAGAATCTGATATTAGAAGTAAAAAATACATATCTTAAAGATCCAAATTTTTTAAGTCGAATATATAAATTAGATATTAAAAAAATAATTTATTTCTAGCTTACTCTATTCACAAAACATTAAAGTATATTTCTTACAAGAATGTAAAATTAGTGTGAGTGTAATATTTTTAATTAAGCAAATAATAATTTACTTTTACAATACAGAATATTATAAAATTAAAAATTTATGTAAATTGTGTAAATGACTAATGTTAAACAAAAAGCCAAATCAATTTATATGTTATATTATATTAAAAAAAATTACCTAGTTTAAAGTAACATCTCTAGAAAATTATTGCATATATTATTATTAATTCAATAAAAGTATTTAAAGATTCAATGTGTTCTTGTAATTGTGTGTTTAATTTAATGTGTTTAACGCAAAATTAATATTGCTTTCTACATTATGTTAATATTCATTCTACATTATGTTAATATATATTTATAATTCTTGATTTCTTATGAATTGTTTAATTCATATTGATTATCTAACTGTTTATTAAATTATTTTGATCAAAGATTCTTAAAAAGGATACATTTCACTACCCAAAAACGTAAAAAAAAATATTTTTAAGTGAATGGCATCGTGCACTTAAGGCAAATTGCTGGAACTTCCCGTACCAAAAATTAATTTTTATAAAAACTTTGAAAAAAATGAGTTTTGAAAAATTTTAAATTTAAAAAAAAAATGGAAAAAAAAACTTTCGGAAAAAACTGTTTTTTTATTTTGATATATTTTGGAAATTCACACACACGCACATACATACACACTCACATCCATTTTTTCTAAGGTATGCCAAAATATTCGAAAACCTTTAAAACGTAAAGATATATAAAAATTTTCATTTTCAATTTTTTTGCGATTGCTATAGCTCACCCTACGGAAAGTTAATAAAATATTATTTTTTTTCGATAAAAGGTCACTTGCAGTAAAATAAAATCATGAATCTTCTATTTATTATTACACCTTATACCAAAAATAACTTGAAGGATAATGAGTTTTCCTATGCTGCTTGCAAACTAATCTAATATTGATTTTGGGAGAATTATTGAATTATTAGCTAACAATATTATAAATAAAAGTATTAGCAATATAATATAGGCTTCTAACAATAAAAAAGTTTATTTTCTAAACTAAGTATGAAGATAATGAAAAAATTACTTTATGATTAATCTATGCACCTATAATATATTTATTATAGAGTCTAAATCAGAGTGTTAACTAATGCGATCTGTAGAGTAATTGAAGATATAATTATCATATATATATATATATATATATATATATATATATATATATTCCACTCGAATCGTTAATACGATTTGAAATTACTATTACTGATAAGTACTGAGGCAATTATAACCATAAGTACTTTTCCATTGACAAGAGAAATGTAATGAGTTGGTGAACGTGAGCAAATGATTTTGTTTAATCACTCAGAGCGAACTCATAAAAATAATAAATAATCATTGTTAATGCTGATTCTATAAAAAAAACTATCGTTACTTTTTATTGAAGTAATTCATGATTGATAAGATTTTCTAAAACATGTAAAAACATATGTTATACATAATTTTTGTACGTGTTATTTTTACTAAAAGCATTTTAAAGAAGAAATGATCAAAGATGAAGAACAATATATGTTTCAAATTAGTTCAAGTACTTAAAAAGATGAAGTTTTCAAAAATTAAATATGGAAACCAAATATGGATCGAACAATTGAAAACCAATCACTCTCAAATCGATAATTATAATTTATCAGTTCTAATTAAAAATCTTAATTAATTTCATAGTTCATCCACATATCTAATCATTTTTCCTGATCAACCATGCATTTCATCGATAAACATCATACTCTTTACATAGCAATTTTCATATAAAATTATGTAAATAATTTCCCCACAAACACTTGCAATTAGTGCAAATTTTATCATTATAATAATGTTGAAATATAATTTTAGTTGATATATAATTTTAATTCATTCGAAATATTTTTTCATATTATAATAATTTAGTATGAAAAATACAGTAGTTTCTACGTCTCAGCAAAATGGATTTTCATTATATTTCCAAATTTCAAAAATGAAAATGCTTGCATATTTTCACGTTTCATAGATTTCTGAACATTTTGGCATACCTCAGAAAAAATAGATGTGTGTGTGTGTGTTTTGTGTGTCCGCAATTTTTTATCTACGTTTTCGGGCACACGGATCAACCGATTTGAATGGTTCAAAAAACATTCGATTCCTATTGACAGGGAGATGTGCTGATTAGTTTTTGGCGAAGGCAGGTCTAACAGTTACGGAGATACGGAGCAAAAGTGCAGAAAATAGAAACGGAGTATCCGATTTGAATGATTCAATTTGTAATGTCTGAGAGAAGTGGTGGAATTCGTCTTAGGCAAAGGCAGGTCCAGCCATTTCGAAGAAACAGAGCTGAATGAGCATAAAAATTGCAGTTTTTGAGAGAACTAAACATCCGATTTAAATTACTCAAAAAACTTTCTGCTTGTGTTGACAAAATAATTGCTTTGGAAAAAAAATATTGCAAAGCTAATTTTTTTGACAAAAAAAAATTATTTTGTATATCGAGAATAATTCAGGTTTTAATTTTAATTCTGGCTAAAGTTCTGAAGCTCACTAATATATTTTAAATAAATAATTTAAACTATTATATATCTTAAATAAATATTAGACAATGTTACAGTATTTATAATAATCTACTTAAAAATATTTAATATTTCTCGAACATTTTGTTATGGTATGGCAAGTTGCAGCAATTTGCCTTAAGACATGATGCCATAGACCACTAGTTTTTTCTGGTATCAAGGTAGTAGTAGATATCCCATCAGTTACCTTAAGCATTATTCTAGATAATTAAAAAATCTAACAACAACAAAAATGTGTTCAAAACAATATTGATCTACTAGTTAAAAAAAGTCAATATGTCCAGGTCAACCATATCTCTCTAGCTCAGATTTACAAGCCCAACAATATCTTAATTGAGCGACTGATTCATTAATAAGATTAATAAATTAAATTTTACGATTCCTAAGTTGACACATAATTTCTTATCCAAGTCTACTTTATGACTTTTTTACTAACAAAATGTTTTAAACCAGTTTCATTAATCGTCTGCCTGAAATTGAAGTGCCCGCGGTCATGTCCAAGATCAGGTGTCAAGAAAATTACTTCGGATCACTTTCAGTGCTCGATTTGAGCATGTCACGTTCTATATAATCGCTTGTTATATTGAAAACGGAATCAATATTTATAAACGACGATTAGCCCAAAGGCGGATTAGAAATTATGAAGCAATTTTCTGATTGTTATTATATGGAGTGCAGCTCCGAGCTGAGATGAATAATTAGAATGAATTATACCTGGCGGATGAATTGCATTAGGAATAAATCAATATGATAAATGTCTTATTTCATTTGTATGTAGGTAGTTAACAGTTTTTAACAAGAATATTTTTTAATTGAGAAATTAAACAAATACGAGAATTATCTATTAATAAATTTCTCAATTTTTAATAAATTATTATATTATACATTAAGAGTATTTAAACTAATCAAATGTAGATACCTTTTTCAAAAATAGATTTTATCTCCGGAAGATATTACAGTACACTTTGTTTTTTAAGGACTAACGCATAATATGTGAGACAAACTACATATTTTGCTTGCAAAAAATTCGAAATGAGTAAAATTAAATATAGAAAATCAATATATTTGAAATTATAACTCTGAACTAATATTCACAGCAGAATTATTTGATTTTTATATATAGTAACAAGTATCTATAAGTATTGTAGTATTTTAAATATAGTATGTTAAATAAATTGATAAAATAGTTAAAACTTATTCAAGTTGGATTTATCAAGTGACTTACTTAATATATACATTGTTTTTTGTAAAATATACACTCACTTTAAAGTTGAAAATACCCTGAATATGAAAATTGGTAAAATTTTCATACATACTCGTATACTATAGGTTTATCTTACTCATATATTTGAGCTGAATGCGAAACAAACCAATTCCATTTAGTGTTCATATTAATTATAATACTATTTTAATCTAAATATACCAAACTAGTGGGATGTATGTCAACGTGCCTAAAGGCAAATTGCTGGAACTTTCCGTACCGTAACGAAATGTTCGAGGAATATTAAATGATTTAGCTAGATTATAACTAATTTTTATGTAACTATTTTCTAAAAATTTGCAACATTTATATAGAATAATAACTAAATAGCAACGTGATTTGGTAAAATTTTCATACATGTACTATAGGTTTATCTTACTCATATTTTTGAGCTGAATGTGTTTAATAATGCAAAACAAACCAATTCCATTTAGTGTTCATATTAATTACTATTTTAATCTAAATATACCAAACTAGTGGGATGTATGTCATCGTGTCTAAAGGCAAATTGCTGGAACTTCCCGTACCGTAACGAAATGTTCGAGGAATATTAAATGATTTCAAATAGACTATTATAAATAAATACTTTAACATTGTCTAATATTTATAAGAAATATATAAACTTAATTGCAAAGTTGAAATTATTTGTTTAAAGTATATTAGAACTATAGTCAGAATTAAAAATATAATCTTAATTATTTTCGATATACAAAAAAAAATTTGAAAAAAATTTTTGATTTTTATTTCAAAATCAATTATTTTGTTAAGACACCAGAAAATTCTTCGAATCAATTAAATCGGACTCTTAGTTCTCTCAAAAACTGCCATTTTTTGCACATTTTGCTCCGTATCTTCGAAATGGCTAGGCCTGCCTTTGCCAAAAACTAACAAACACTTTTCCCAACCATTACTAATTGAATGTTTTTTTAGATCATTCAAATCGGATGCTCCGTTTTCTCAAAAACTCGATTTCTATTTTCTGCACTCATTGCTCTTTGTCTCCGTAACTGCTGGACCTGCCTTTGCCAAAAACTAATCAGCACATCTCCCTAATAATAGGAATCGAATGTTTTTCGAACCATTTAAATCGGTTGATCCGTGCACCCGAAAACGTGACCGAAAAATTATATCCATACATACATATACACATACACACACATCAATTTTTTCTGAGGTATGCCAAAATGTTCAGAAACCTTCAAAACGTCGAGAAATGTGGAAATTTTCAATTTCGATTTTCGGCCCATTACAATAACTTACCCTACGGGAAGTTAATAGTAGTATTTATATTAATTATTATTTCAATCCTAATATAGCAAACACAGCTAGAATTAGTTATAATGATCTAGTTCATATTTTATTGATCATTAAAATAAAATTGAATTAGAGATTTAGTGAAAGGTTTGTTCGCAGCAGCTCGTAATTTTCAGCTAGTACATGTTAATAAATAATTACATGATAATTGATGTATGAACAAGGCAATTAATTAATTAAATTATTGCTGTTCATTGTATGTATATTCGCTGTATAATAATACAATCAGCAATTTCTATCGGCAGTCGAATAAATAGTAACAATATGCCTGGGGCTGTATCGATGTTACCATTAAAATAACACGAAATAATAATAATACCTTCCGGTCTTACTCACGGGTTTTATTTTGTTCAATTGAAGACATCGTGATTAGTTTTTATGATTTTGTTTCATATGAAATTAGTGCATGCCAACGTTTGAACAAAATTAAGTAATTATCTTGATGTATTATAAATTATTAGTATTTTATAACATCAATAGTTACATTTATATATGGTATAGACATTGAATGACAATTGAATGAGAATTGTATTTAAACCAAGCTAAAAACAAACAAATATAGAATTCATGCGGTATTATTTTAAGCTAATTTAAAAGGATATCTTTGAGCTTAACAAACTCACTTATGTATGAATAATTTATTCGCTGTTCATCTAAGTTTATTCAATGTCTATTAGTAAATTGGTAGTAATTAACTAGTAACAGTTTACATAAAGATTCTCCTCCAATATAATCATTTACGCACAGTTTAACGGTTATCGATAATCCATTAAAAGGTATGCCCGGATATTAGATAATTGCAAGTAAATATCTTCCGCATCTTGTGCAGTCTTGTTCTGTAAATTATCTGTTGTTCATAAATTTTTGTAACTTTCATTTATAATCGAACATATTTTTTATACTTATATGACTAGACAAAACTGCGTCCAATAATTCGATCTTAGAAAGTGATCGAATAGAAGTTTAACAATATATTATTTATTAATATGCTTGATCGGTGTTAGTATATTATTTTAAATGCACCAAATCATGGCCGTTAAATTGTTATAATTGTTATATTTTATTTATTTATATTTATTAGCTATTTAAGCTTATAGATTTTAAGAGAGACAAATTTAAGTATATGTTTGATATTTACTATTGCATTTCTTTTTCAGATACTGCTTGCCCTGGCCACAGTAATTTTGGCAGAGGCCGATAAGAAAAGCGAAACGAAAACGAGCGAAAAGCCTTCCGAAACTCCGTCTGACATTAGAGACAAAAGAAATCTTGAGTATTCTCTGACTCTGCCACACTCGCACGTGGCATCGTATCGTCAGAAAGATGCAACACCCTCTCCACGACAAAATTCTGCAAGACTCTTAAGAAGGTCATGGTCGCCAAATGTAACGCCGCCGTACGCGGTTAAAATGGAACCATTACCCCATTATTCACAACGTGATCCTCTGTATGAATCGAGATATGCTGCTTTTGCTCCACCCATGGACCAATTTGGAGAAGGCAATCATTTGGACGCTCAGTACTTTGGTAACTCGATTCACGTCCCAAATAACAGGCCGCAGTATGGAGAAGGTGGTCACTACCCTCACTACTATGAAGCTCCTGAGCCAATCATTGAAATTATAATAAAAGAGTCGAATGAGACGTTACCCGCTCTACCTCAACCCGTTGTTCAGCAAACGAAGAAACAACGAGAACCCGTACAGGTCTTTTATGTAAAATATCAAAAAGATGCTCATAGCAAAGACGGAGTAAAGTACGATACGCCAATTCCGGCTTTAACGCCCCATCCACCAGTTGAGCGAGAGCATTACGAAGAAACCACGAGCGCCCCAGAGCATATACCAACTTTACCGCCACCACCTTCAACTACTTTGAGAACTATCATCCATCCAGATTCGGAAAGATTCCACAGCAATAGCGGCATTCATGTTAGTTTTGGTAATGAGCAAAAACCAAAAATTTTACATGAAGAACACGAAGAATCAGCTCCAGAACCGCGAGTCGTATTTCCACAACCACAACCTAAAGTTTTGTTACCAGAACCTACGTCCGCACGAGTGAAAACTCCATTTACAGCTTTTCAAAAAGCTCCATTGCGACCCGTTCTTCCTCCGCCTCCGCCGCACTTTATTAAACGCCAAGAACCATTAACTTATCAAACACAAAATTATCAGCATTTTCAACAAACATTTGATCATAAAACACAAAACTACAACACTTCTCAAATAGACAACAATTGCCATTACCTCAACCACCACCAAGTTTCAGAACACCTCATCAATTCCAAGGACCCGCATTGCCAAATTTCTACAATAATTTCGGTCCAAATCGCCCAGTGCCTCCAACCGGCGGCTTAAATTTCAGGCCTACACCACCTGGAAGTTTCCAAAGATTTACACCGCCTTCTCCTCTTCCGACACATCAACAGCTTCCCCATCAGAATCAAAGGGTGCCTTTCAATCGACCACGATTCAATCAGCCATTACAACAACAACCTTATCACACTATAAGCCAACAAAGATTAGAATTTGAACAAAGGCAACAAGAACAAAGATTGAAAGAGCAACGTGAACGAGAAGAATTTAGGTTAGCTGAAATAAGAAAAGAGCAACGGCAGCACGAACTAAGGCAGCAGGAAGCGTATAGAACACAAGAAGCACGACAACAAGAACTGAGACAAATTCAACTCAGAGAACATGAGCAAAAAGAACGAGAATTTAGAGAACAAGAAAGAAGACAGCAAGAGCAAAGGATTAGAGATTTGCAACGTGCACATGAGTTGAAAGTCCAACAAGATCAGCAACAATATGAACAGCGTCAAAGAGAACAAAGATTACAAGAACAACGTCAACATGAATTTAGAGTACAAGAACAACAACGCCAACAACAAGAATATCGCCAGCAACAAGAATTTACAAGTCAGCAACAGCATTTGAATCAAAGGCCTTTACCACCTACACCATCTCTACCTTTCCCAGGACCTTCACAGCGACCATCTATTCCACAAGTGAGTAATAGCCAACACCAAAATCTGCAAGGGCTCGAACAGCAACATCCACATATAATTCCAGCAGGAGGAGAACTCGTACAATCAATTCCTAAATTTGAACAGCACTTGTCTGTGCCATCTGATGTTCCAAACCCTCTACTTACACATGGTTTTCCATCAGTTCAGCCATCTGAACCAACGCAGCAATTGTCACAGCAATCATTTGTACAATCGCAAAGTATTTCACCTCATAACAGTAATAGAAATATTCCGTTGAGTCCAAATCAATTCAGACACCAAGTGCAACAACAATTTGATTACAACGCCATCAAAAACTACAACTCGCAGTCCTCAGTATTAGCACCGACACCACAAGCACAACCTGTCCAACCACTCCAGCAACAATTTGTCACTCCTCAGAGACGACCACAACAAGATGCTCCACTTTTTGTTACACCGCCAAGCAAATTATTTAATCAAGACAGCTTAGAGCAAAAAGATAACTCTTTGAGTATAAATAATTTCCAACATCAATTGCATAGACCTCAATTGTCATCAAACAGAGATACCATAAATCCAGTGATTCAATTAGAACCGAGAAGGCCTGTAAATTTAAATCAATTTGATGATCAATCATACGAGTCATATTTAAAGCATAGTTCGTTAGGTTCCCATCAACAATCAACAGCGCCTAGCCCTGTAACATCACGCACGACTAAATTTATAAGTTCAGTCAGCAGATCATATTCTACTACAGAACGAGCAACTACTAGCGCAACAACAACAACGCAAAAATCTGAACCTACAACATCGAAAAAGCCTTTGAATATTGAATTACCCGATGAAGTACCAGATGAGTTGCGTCAGCAATTATTATCATCTGGAATCCTAGATCATGCTTCTATTAGCGTCTTAGATTACGATAAAGTTGGAGATATACCAATAGAAGCTTTGCCTCCAGATCAATTAGCAAACTTCTACGGAGCAGGTGGTGCTGCACAAATTGCCAGTTCGAACCGAGTTCAAACCGTCGTCACCAAAGAAGGAAAGAAAATTCATGATCAAGATGAAATGGATGCCGATACAGAAGCGGAAGCATCGGAAATTATTAAAACTTACAGTGATTTGAAAAAACTCCATCCCAACAAAAAACAGAAAGTAGAAATGAAAGTTGTGCACTTTGACCCCAACACAAAAGAGGGACAATCACTCGCCGATAGTTACATACGAAAGGATGCAACATATTTAGATCCCGTAGATATAAACGATTCAAAATTCAATAAATATTTGCCACTAAAAGTAAATGGTGCCCAATTTCCAATTCCTGATGCCCCAGAACTTAAAGGCAGAATGATAACATCGGTCGTTGTATTAGCACCTGTAGATGCAGATTATTTACAGAAATCAGATAACGACGATGAGGAAAGTGGTAGATTTGAAAGAGCGATTCAAGGTGAAGAAGAAAGTGCTAGGTACTTAGCAGGAGAAGCTCTTAAGCAATTAGTTAAGAAACCCTCTCGCGAAAATTTCAAGCGCTGGCTGGACAAGGAGAGCGGTACTCCACTGGAGAACCAAGCTGTTGTCTTACTAGTTACCGGGTGAGTCATTTTGCAAATAAACTGGCGATGAATTGAATAAATCTAGGTCACATGTGTTACGGCCGAGACTAGCCCAAATCTTTGACATTCAAATATTTTGCATACCGCATTGTGTTAGAATAATATAATTATAAATTCATAACAGTTTTTTTCGTAAAAGACATATTCGAAATTTCATATTTGAGCATTTGATGTATATTCCTAACGGGTCACAGATTTTATTCCAATTATTTAGGTAGAACAGAAAAATTATATTTATTAAAAAAATACGAAATTAATTAGATATGATTATGATTTTGATTCCTTCATGAAAATAAATTCTTTTCATATTCAGTAGCATCTATAAAATTTATTATATAATTATTAATATATTAATATACTTAATTGAATTATCGAATATAAGTGAAAAGTTATTTTCACAAAATATATAAAAATAAAATAAAACATAATTAAAAATAACATAATAAAATCATAATAAGACACATTTGCATGCATTCATGGAACTATCAATTATAAATTGTAGTGAAAATATATATTAATTTTTAACGAGAGTTTGATATTTTTTTATACTTAATATTCCAAATTTCTTGAAAAAGAAATAAAAAAAATTCACTGCGAAGAAATGAATTTATAAATAATATTACCAATGCAACGAAGCACATTTTTCATTTATTTCAAACATATCTTTTTAAGTATGAAACTAGCTGTAAGTGGAATTCTGTCTTAAGGCAATTAATGCATCGTGCCTTAAGGCAAATTGCTGGAACTTCCTGTACCAAAAATCATTATTATTTTAAAAACGATTAACATTTTTGAAAAAAATTTACTTCGAAAAAATAAGATTTATGAGAAACTATAAATTGGACAAAAAATTACTTTTTTTTGAAAAAAAAAACTAAAAAAAAATGTTTTTTTTATTTTGACATAATTTGGAAAATCTGAACTATTTTTCAAAGCAAGCGTACTGCTTTAACTGCATAGAGACAAAATATAAAGCGCGTAAGCGCCGCGTCGCTGTCTAACGGAAAAAGATTGGTACGGAACCTATAAAAATGTAAACAAAATTTATACTTATTGTTAAAATCTCTATAAAATATCTGATAATTTGATGTGCATATGTCTAATGATCATTTTTGACCGCCAAATGGCATTTTTTTTTACTTTTATCATTAGATCTCCGAAACCGCTAGACCTGCCTTTATAA
Source organism: Ctenocephalides felis (assembly GCF_003426905.1). Lineage (NCBI taxonomy): Eukaryota > Metazoa > Arthropoda > Insecta > Siphonaptera > Pulicidae > Ctenocephalides > Ctenocephalides felis. The sequence continues at coordinate 47,763,484 of NW_020536999.1, read as the reverse complement.
ATTTTTGACCAATTTTTTATCTTGTCAATACAAGTAAAATGTTTTTTGAATTATTAAAATCGGACGCTTCGTTCTCTCAAAAATTTGATTTCTATTTTCTGCACTCTTTGCTCTTTATCTCCGTAACTGCTGGACCTGCCTTTGCCAAAAACTAATCAGCACATCTCCCTATCAATAAGAATCGAATGATTTTTTGAACCATTTAAATCAGTTGATCCGTGCGCCCGAAAACGTGGACGAAAAATTGTATCCATATATACATACACACACACATATTATTATCCATTATTTCTGAGGTATGTCAAAACGTTCAGAAACCTTCAAAACGTCGAGAAATGTAAAAATTTTCAATTTCGATTTTCGGTCCATTACAATAACTTACCCTACGGGAAGTTAATAACATAATAAAATTATAATAAGATACATTTGCATGCATTCATGAAACTATCAATTATAAATTGTGAATCTGCATATATATTAATTTTTTAGCGAGAGTTTTATTTTTTTCTAATTTTAGTATTCCAAATTTGTTGAAAATTTGATTTTACTTCGAAAAAATAAATTTATAAATAATATTACCAATGCAACGAAGCACATTTTACATTTATTTCACACATATCTTTTTGAGTATGAAATTATCAATCATATTCATAATATACTCTTTACATTCATTAATTAATTTAAAATTTGTTTTTGTATTCATTTATAGATATTTTAATATAGTTTTTTAATATTTCTTCATAGAACCGAAGAAAGTCACGGTGCTAAAGACAAAGAAATCTTCATGTACGATCTAGCCAGCAAGGCCGTCAGCAAACTGAACGGCGACATATCTAAATCGTTTGTGGAAGTAGCTGAGAGCAACGCAAAAAATCAAAGTATAGATTCACTACCAAAATTCGAGGAAGTCGATGAAGCAGTAGATGAAGATGAAGAAGACAGAGTAGCCGAAGGAAGTGAATTGCACGAAGTCCGAGTGCCATTTGAAAATCACGAAGGAGATCATGATTTAGATGTCGGATCATCAGATAGGTTCGAACAATTTGTGGACGTGTCGGGGATGAGTATAGACAGGCGAGATCCTTATGTGTCCCCTGAGGACTTGATTATGTCGCCGAGCGAACTGCACGCGGTTCCTAGCAGACAAGAGAACGTCGTCCTGATCAGTTCCGGCTACAGTAGGACTTCTGGCTCGCACTGACCCGCGGCTGTAAATTAGCAAATCGGCGAATGGTAAAATGATTTGAATAGACGCGATTAGTAAAACCATTAATAAATTGAGGCGATGGTAATGGTATATTTGTACATTGAACTAATAAATTAGTGACGGACTGGAAACATATCTTGCAGTATTATGATACTATGTAGGTTAGACATAAAAAAATCATCATTTCGAACTTTTTGAGCTTACTGAGTAATAAATTATGAAGTATAAAAAAATACTAAATAGTGTGATTCAAATATTTTCACATCAAACTGTTTAAATAACAAAAACAAATACCTTGATTATATTTGAAATATAAATTCAAGTATATACTTATACACATTCGTGTTCTCGATAGTAAGTATTTAGGAAAACAACAAGCTGGATGTTCCGTTGAAGAAAAATGTATTAAATCATCAAAAATATTTATAGTAAAAATTAACCCTTTCGACTCGGATGTCGCCGCTCCGGCGGCATAGTCATTTTACCGTTCTGTTCGGATGCCGCTCGTGTCGTCGCAAACTAAACTTACAATATTTTTTTTTTATTCTTTTGAAATTAATTCATTATTACATTCATTTATTGATAAATTTATTAATTTTATAAATAAATATATAACAAAATTAATTTATTAGCTTATGAGCCCCATAATTATTTGAGATATAAATTTTACTAGAGATGTTATTTTATATATATATATATAAATATTTATATATATACATATATACATTTAAATAGTTATGGAAATTTCTATTCGTGTCAGATGCTACAATTAACAATTGATTATTTCTCCATTTTTCACGATAGGCAATTTATTCAAGTTAAAAGAGATAATCTATTGTAAAAAGTATATAGTACGCAAATGCGTTCGTTGCAACTAGGAACATACAAATCATTTCCTTATATATGATACAAAATATTATATATAATAGAAGAATGATGAAATTCTAAATATTTCTTATCACGATTTTGCGTTTTGAATACTATGAATTTAATTTAAATATTTTCTATTTTATTATCATAATAACTGTATTTGAAAGCAATATTACCACATTTTGAAAAAATTGATACAAAAAAAATTCCCAGTTGAGAGATATGTATAGCACTATAATATTTCGAGCGCAGCGGACCGACTAACAGTCCGACTCCCGAGTGGAAAGTGTTAAAATTATATCCCAATGTAATAAGTGCGAAAAATTCTTTATTCGGCATATAGAATTCAAACTTTTTTATAACTTAGGGGCCGATTCTGCGGTAAAATATACCAATTATTAGTTAAATATACCCAAAATGTTATGGCCGGGTATGTTATGTATCAGTTTTCATATAAAGTGTTACTAAAAACTGTCAAACTCCAATGTGGTTGCTGTGTAGTCAAGCTTTTTGGATAGAAAGCTTAACCTAGAAAACGCACTTTTTTGCTATAATGTATTTTTGTCAATCAAGACTTTAATGTCTTATTAGGTGCAAAAAAAGAAATAATACAAATAAAATACAAAAAATTGAATATAAAATGAAAAAAATTCAAATAAAATAAAATAAAAACAATAATACAAAAATAATAACATAAATGAACTATGACGTCTACTAAGTCGGGCTAGGCTAACATTGGGCTGGGTATTTGGTAGATCGGAAGGCCATTTCTTGCTTAGTCTTCTTAACGGTCTATGAATAGCTTAAATAGTAGGATTTGTATGCTGGATTAACTTATTGTTGAAAGATGAACTTCTAATTTTCATCATTTCGTTGACTGTAGAGATTTTCAAATTCTTATGTAAGCAAAAGTCCGACATATACCAAGGAAAACGCACAAATGCCAAAAAGGGGTTTTATCATAACTGGATCTTTGAGATATAGTTTGATAACATATGAGTGAAGTCGGTCTATGAATAGCTTGAATAGTAGGATTTGTATGCTGGATTTACTTATTGTTGAAAGATGAACTTATAATTTTGATCATTTTGTTGACTGTATGGATTTTCAAATCCTTGTGTAGGTAAAAGTCAGAAATATACCAAGGAAAACGCACAAATGCCAAAAAACATATGGGTCAAGTTGTATTTTATGTGTAGAATGCTTGATCGTACAGCAAATACTTAGCATTTTGACAGTATTTAGTAGCATTTTGTATTAAAACTGGAACGCAATATAGACTTGTCATAACATTGGATTTTTTTACGTTTTACTATTTTACGTCAGCATCGGCCCATTATTTGCATTCATAGAAAACGCACGATCGGAAGATAAGTAAAAATGAAATTACTTTTGTCGATAAAGTACTGTGCTATCTATAAGATACCATAGCACATTATTTCTTCGTCGTTTGTACCATATTGTTTTACACAATGAAACAACAGCTTGTGATTAAACAATAGATCGTATATGTTTGAGCCGTTAACCATCGTACTTCTATGAGCCGCGCCGTTTGCAAAATTGATTTTAAACGTGTAAATTAAACGCATTGATGTGTAAAATAGTATAGGTGTTTGTAAGGCGGAATAATGTGGCACATCCGAACCCGAGATTCCGCTGAAGACGCGCTTGTTTGCATACGGTCATCGACGACTACTTTCACCGCTCACAGAAAGACGTGCTATTTACTCAATAGACTAATAGCTGGTTGAACCATCATTTAAATGTTTTGTAACAAATAATTTTCTGGCAACCTTGTTAAACATATCTGCATATTATAAGTACTAACTAGACCCTAATTTTATGTTACTTCTATTGTATTTTGATATACTTTAAAAGTCAACTAATGAACGATACGAATGCTAAAGCTTTTTTCTTTAAAAAAGTTGATCATCATACTCGCATTAATTAGCTATTTAAAAGCACCTGGTATATAAAAAAATAATTTTTAAACCTAAATATTGATAATATTCATTTTTCACAAAAAGCGACCAATTTTGCATTTACCAGCTCTAATCTTATGTTTTAGTCTTCAAAAACCATCTTGACCAAATAGGGCTAGATGAAATTTGAATTTATACAATTGATAGAAAAATATTTCTAAATTGAATGAAATAGTTATTTATATGCATATATCATATACACATTTGTGCATGTATTTATTTAATAAGTATGAATTATACAATATGAATAAAAATTCACAAGCTATCCATCTACCATGACCAATTGAAAAGTATCGAACTATTTATTTTTTGCAGTATAGTCGCACGTTTTCTGTTAATATTCCATTAGCATTTGCAAACATCATATGATACGTGTAAATATAATGAAACTTCTAAATTTTGAATCGCATTCATGAATTTTCAAACCTTAAAATATTATAAACGTGACTTTTTTGAGGTCACTTAGTGACGTGCAAAAATGTAGGTATTGTTGAAATTATAATAAAACGAGGAATACGATTTGTAGATCTTTAGAAAATTTATGCTATTCATTGGTACATTCTACTAACTAATACTTTCACAATATGATATAAATATATCAGAATAGCTCTTATAATTTATATAAATTTATAATAATAGCTCATAATGAATTGTTTCATATTTCTTGTTAGAAAATAACAGACGACAGTAAAGTTTCAAATCATTTTATTATTCGTTGAGATATTATTAATGTATATTATTTGTGTAACTTTTTTGTACAGAAATTTAGTATTAATGTGAATGCGTGTGCAGATGTCGAATGTTTGGTAAACCAATTGGCTTTTTATTGAAAAAGCTCGAAATGTAATCTTATTTTTTGTAATAAAGCATCTATGAAATTGATTATACATTTTGTTTCATTGAAACATTTTAATAGAAGGCAATACTAAAGTACACTTACTTATTATTATTTTTATTTCAGGGTTTTTATATTTTTGGTGTTTTTTCAGAAATAAAGCGCTTGTATATTTCGCTCTGAGTATTTTAGAATTGTTAATATATATATATATATATATATATATATATATAAATTATTAATTAAAAACGTTATTTTTTAAAAATCAATAACAACTATTTCTACTTCCATACGCATTCCGGTGTGAATCCACGTATTATCAATTACAATTTTTATTCAAGTTTTTTTCTAATTTAATATTTCAAAGTTCCTGAAGAAGTGATAGGGGATGTCCCATATCTCTCAAATAAGAAAAATAATTAAAAAAAAAGAAATTTAAAAATGAGGGAATGTTATTTCAGTAAAACAATATTAGTTATTCAAAAAATCTATCTCTTTTTTCATATATTCTGTATTCCCAGAACTCAACTATCCAGGCCATATCTCTCCAGAAAAAAAAATATCTCAAGTAGCTTGAGTATTATGAGCTTTCAAGCTCAAGCTTTTTAAGTGCAAACTAATGTTTGGTAAAATTGTGCCAACTTTTTGATTATTGTTATTAATTTTCATTACATTTATTCATTTGAACATTGGAACTGTAAGTTTGAACAACATTTCTAGGATCACAGTAAAAATTAATTACACAATATGGCCAAGATTTCAAAAATTAGTTTTTGTGTTAAATTCTCAAACAAGGTTTTTCAAGATCGGCCGACTTCAAAAAGCCATTCTTAAAAAAAAAACACACTAAAGTCTCTTGACAAGTTTCACAAAAAGTTGGGATTGTGAATCAGGATTGTAAAATGGTTAAATATTTGACAGTTTTATAATAAAACTAGTGGTGCATGGCATCGTGCCTTAAGGCAAATTGCTGAAACTTTCCGTACCTAAAATTAAATTTTTTATAATTGATTCAATTTGCTTTTATAATTCATTAAAAGAATGACTTTTTTGAAAAATTTGATTTTCTTATATTTTGAAACATTTTGATAATTTTGAACTTTTTTTTGGCTAAGTAGACACCAAATATAGAAGCGCGTGTGCGCCGCGTCGCAGTATAACTGATAAAAATTGGTACAGAACCCATAGAAAAGTAAACACAATTTGTTATTATTAAAATATCTATGAAATATCTGATAATTTTATGTGTTTATGCCTAATGATCATTTTTGTTTGTGAAAAAGATTTTTTTTACTTTTATTTATTGGATCTTCGAAACCGCTAGACCTGCCTTCTCAAAAATTTTATCAATTCTTCATTTCGTCAATACAAATAAAATGTTTTCTGAATTATACAAATCGAACTCTCCGTTCTCTCAAATAATCAATTTCCATTTTTGGCACTGTTTGCTCTGTATCTTTGAAACGATACGTCTCCTTATTAATATGAATAGAATGTTTTTTGAATTGTTCAAATTGGTTGACCCGTGTTCCCGAAATTGTCGACAAAAATTTGTATCCGCACACCCACACATACACAAATACATACACACATATACATCAATTTTTTCTAAGATATTCCAAAATATTCAGGAGACCTTAAAATGTAAAGATATGCAAACAA
>NW_020536999.1:47721759-47755928 GCF_003426905.1 Ctenocephalides felis | reverse complement strand
AATGCTTTTTGCATCATTCAAATCAGATGCTCCATTCTCTCTAAACCTCAATTTTTACTTTCTGCACTTTTTGCTCCGTAACTCCAAAACGACTGAACCGATCTTTGCCAAAAACTAATCAGCACGTTTCCCTATCAATAGGAACCTTGGACGAGAAATTGTATCCATACATTACATACATACACACACAATTTTTTTCTAAGGTATGCCAAAATGTTCAGAATCCTTGAAAAAGTAGAGATATGCAAACAAATTTAATTTCGAGTTTTGGACGATTACAATAACTTACCTTAAGGAAAGTTAAAAATACTATTTGTGCTTAGTAATTTTCTGCGTCAAACCTAAATCAAATTGGCTTAAAAGCACAATTTCTTTGCTAAAACTACCAACAACGACACTTGGGTAGTACCTCTTCTCATGGACCTCCCATGCTGTGTTTTTATAAATATTAATAAAACTATAAAATTTCCATAAACTCCTTTACTAAATCGTTTGTGTCATATATTTTTGCAATTGTTTGCGGCTTCCCTATACGGCGGTATGGTATCTTCCAGCTTTGATTATATTAAAGAAGACTCTTTGACTGCTGACTCGAGACTTTCACTCGACACTTTCTGTCTTTGTAAACCGCGAGCAATCAGTAACGTTCTGATTTTTTTTTATCGTTCCTGGTATTAATTATATTTTGTCTGCGGTATGATGGGTATCATAATAATTACAATTAAATGATTCAGAATACGAATTTCGGGAGTTTAATTGAGACTGTGACCTTTGCCTGAATGAAAAGACACAGTAATTAGTAATTAGTTTCAGTTGAAAATCGAAGGTTGAGTTCAATAGGTTAATCAAAAATTTTTTAATTGTACTTTTTATTGTTAAGTTTTAAATGCAGTATTTGTATTTGAAACAGAGATTGTTTTTGAGTATTGTTATTATTTTTTACTATGGGTAACCATATTTGGTATTTTCGTACTAAATAACCTCTCTACTAAATATAATCACAACAGCTTATAGGACCTGCTGTTTTAACAAAAATAATAAAATAATTATTGTATTCGATACAAAAATATATAAAATTATAAAATTCTGAAATCATTTAATTGCATCACCAATAAGCACTTACATATAAATTTCTGTTAAATTTTGAAATGATAAAAATTGAAAAATATCCTGTAGTCTAAATTACAAGCTAAAATAAAAATTACCAAATGATTTATGTACGTGATTGATTCACAAGATTAAGTATAATTACTTATAATTATATTTATTAAATTAGTAATACAATTATTTTGACAAATAGTTTAAATGAATTTTGATTCATAAGGAAATTGCCAAAATATTAAAATCATTTAACTTTTTAACTTCCTGTAGGGTGAGTTATAAAAATCGCAAAAAAATCAAAAATGAAAATTTCTATATATCTTTACGTTACAGAGGTTTCTGAACATTTTGGCATTCCTTAGAAAATATGGATGGATGTGTGTGTGTGTGCGTGTGTATGTATGTTCGGATACAATTTTTCGTCGACGATTGCGAGAACACGGATCTACGAATTTAAATAATTCAAAAAACATTCTATTTCTATTAATAAGGAGACGTGCTGATTAATTTTGACAAAGACAGGTTCATCCGTTCCGAAGATACGGGACAAAAGGTGCCAAAAATGGTAATTCAATTTTTGAGAGAATAGAGCGTTCTCTCATAGAGCGTCGATTAAGGTACATTTTTCTCAAAATTTTTAAAAATCTCAAAAATCCATTTTTTTTCAATGTTCTAAAAAAAATAGAATCTTTTTAAAAAATCTTTAATTTTTGTTACGGAAAGTTCCAGCAATTTGCCTTAAGGCACTATGCCATGCACCACTAGTTTCCATTTTTTATTTATTGAAAAATGTTTATGTATAGCTAACAATTATAAACATGTTGCTTTGTTTTTACATGAACCGGATGCGTTACATATGTGTGACTAACAAAATTCTCTATGTACAACATATACGACCTATGTTGTAACAACAAGAAAGAAATTTAGTGTTAAATCCGGCAGTGGATGTAATAAGTGATTCACGATTATATATTGAAACCGGATTTTCATAAAATAAACATTGGATGAAATTTATTTATCGACAACTTATTGATATTTCTCATGAATTTTAGTATTGTTTTTGAACAGCAATCAGAACTTAGAGGTTCTATAAGCTGTTATAAAAACTTTTTAACTACGAGCTTTTGGTGCTATGATATATGGTCTTACATATTATATATTTGATATATTTTATTTGAATTTATCTAGTAGTGATTCTATATTTTTAACTAAATGCATCAATTTCGAGAAGCGCTATTTTTAATTGTAAACATCCAATCAATTGATTCTGTTAATATTTGGTCAGGCAGAAATAATGGATGTGTTTCTATTGTCCAATGTTTCGCTATATAGATCAGGATAGAAAAATGTATTGGGGCTTTGTGAGTGAAATAATCAATAAAGTTTTAGTAGCCATTATTTTCAAAGACATGTGAGTGTCAGATCATTCTTCGATGGGGTGTGCATTTTTGAGTATGAAAACCATACTTCTTTGGAGAGAATGGTAAACTTATTAATTTCACATGTCGCAGACAATCGTATAACCCAAATTGAAGTAACCTAATGGTCAGATATGGTTTCAATAAAAAAAAGGGCCACTTCGCCCAAATTACGTCAAATCAGATGTTTTCTGGCTACATTATTTTACAACACACTGATATAAGATGGCCGCTGGTATAAGATAACCACCATGTGATTTTTTTGCCATAAGATGGCCACCATGTGGCTGATATAAGATGGGCACTGATATAAGATGGTCACCATGTGATTTTTTTCTATGGGCCTTTCTGTAAAAAAAACTAAACCTAATTGTCTTCAAACCATCTATGCCTTAAAAACTGCAATCAGAGCAGAAATTGGAATGATACCACCTGCAATGACAACACGAGATATAAAACTTTTTTAGGCATCACCTAACTCTCTGTATCGCAAACAGGGGTACACAATTTGGAGGATATTATTTTTAGCAATACACAAAATTTTTGTTAATGTCGTCATTTAATATTTATTGTTCTTGGAAATCCATCAATAGATAGAATGTGTGTCTCATGACTCTGACAAATTATGTGTGTTGTTATAATTCACTATGCCTAAAAACAGATTATTTTTATACACTTTGTGTATTTTAATTCATACTCTCTAAAACAAATTGCAACAAACGTAATTATTCCATCGTCCGCGCTAATTGTGCAGGTTTGCAATAACAGAGGTAGCAAGAAATTCCTGTGTGACTTCTGAGAGCGTTTCAAAAAGACAATGGAATATTATATCTCACTTTTATCACATATCACAATTTGCTTATGACGGCGTATATGCAATATGCAACTCGAAATTCAACATATTACGTTAAAATCATATTTTTTATTGTTGTATTGTTTTGTAGTATTATGTATGCAGTACATGCAATTCGCTGCTCGAAAGATTTGCAAAGAATTTTAATAAATGCTTATAAAAATAATATAATTTAGAACGTGAACTTTTAGGCACATGTGTGACAACTATGTTCAATATATTCAGCAATGTAAAATAAGCAATAATTATAAACATGATTATTGATTGATTTGTTTTGAATATTTAAATTATTTGGTAGAAAATGAGTTGCAAATAAAACGATATTTAAGTTTTTGCAAGCCGAAAGTGCGATATGATTCAAGATTACATATCATGGATTTTTCTTAAATTAGTTTTTTGATATTAAAGTGATATTTGCATAATATTAGACATAATAATAATCTCTGAATCAAAACTAATTTTCCTCAAATATTTGGCCATTATGTATTTATTGCAACATATGTTACCATTTATAATTTTGGTTCGTATAATTTTGGCAATTGCTAACAAATGAAACTTATTCATTTATATAAAAATCTCTGGTATGAAAATAGCAAAAAGATTTTAATTAGTTCTCTATTATGTTATTTTAAGTAGTATCGTTTTAAATTTTAATCGATTCTTTAGGTAGGCGGATACGCTGTCACTTTTGTTTGAAGACAATATAAATTCATGTCATTTTTCACTTGTGACTAAAGTCACATAGTTAATAAATCATTTATGTAGAAAGTTAAAAGTGAGATATATCAGATTTTGTTGGAATCATAGCACTGATGTAGAGAAACTAGTGTACAAATTGTATTTTGTTCTTTAAGATTTTGTTTAATTTATGCAAAAGAAATTTAATATCGGAGTATGTAATATATTCCATCCAAAAAAGTATGGATATTATATTTATGATAATGAAAAATATAAAAAATATTTCAGCTAAATTGATCTTATGGTTATAATAATGTTGACAAAAATAGCAAGACATATGTATAGAATAACAAAAAAAATAATGTATATTGTGTGAGTAGATTATATATTGTCAGAAACAAATAGTGACATATAGAGATGAATATTATAGAGAGTGCATTTAGAGACAATAAACGAGTAAAAGACGAATAAATTTAACAAATCAGATAACATAATATCAATTTATCTTAAATATTTTTTATATTTTCCATTATCATGAATATAATTTCCATACATATATACATATATAATATTAATTATTTTTCAATACAATTCTAGATAGAAGGTGCTGACATGATCTTTTTTTCGATACTGTACTTAATCATAATGTCGAATAATAATAATAATTTTACATGCTATTACATCTGTAATATTTGATTGTATCAATTATATCTATCTCTTGAATATATCACATGCCAAGAAAATTCAATTAATTATTAGATTAATCTAAATGTTTTTTATATAAAAAACCCAATGGTTATGATTATGGTCCACGGATTTTTTCGCAAAGTTTTGCAGTTTTTATTTTCATATAAAATATTCAAAGTTATCTATCAACGGATTTTTTTGCAAAGTTTTTCCGTTTTTATTTTTATCTAAAATATCCAAAGGTTTCGCAAAGTTATGGTAATTTATTGTTGTTTATTGTTTTGTAATAACTATTTAATTTAATTGTTATACTAGTAGAGACCAACTAAAATATTTTTGAACTGCTTCTAAAGAAAACAGTATTATCAGAAAACATTTCACTAATTTTCTGATTTTTCACAATTTTAGTTTAATTTTTCCTTCACTTACATAAAAATATATAATCAAACGCTTATTCTATCTTTACAAACATTTTCCTGTAAATTTTAATATTATAAAATTTCCGGTGTTAATTCTGCAATTCGCTAGTTTTTCACTTATCACGTAGAAGTTGCATCTATGCATATTAGTATGACTATATAATGCGTAATATGTAAATAGTTTAATAATCAGATATATCTAAGAATATTTCACATTAAACGCCTATTAAGCGTGCATTTACCCATATGTTAAGCGTGCCCATAAAGAAGAACCCAAACTGTAAATTATTTGCACGCTTACCTGAGCGTTTAAATCTTCATATATCAGTACATGTGTTTCCAACTATTATGATAGGAATATTAAAATAATAACGATAGAACACACGGGATTACAAAAGAAAGTGTTTCGAGCATGTCATGCATATTAATACACGCAAACTCATCCATTTCATACTCGGTGTGATTATGATACGAATTTTCTCATGGGATCTGATATTTATTTACTTTGAATTTTATAGATGAAAAACGATCTAAGCATATAATAGTATGATAATGATTACTAAATTGGAAACGAGCAAATTCTTCGGGTAAAATACATTATATCTATTCCATCCCATCCATTATAAAGTATGTAGGAAAGATCGATTATTATATGTTAGTATTTTACAAAATATTGGATTGTAATTTGAATATTTGATCACATGCTAAGCAAATTCAAGCAATTGATTGATTTTTTGAAGCAACACTAATCAAACTTTTTATTAACAAACTAATGGTTGGACATGCCGTTATTTTATAAGCAAATTCTAAATTTGTTTTCCATCTTCAGCAAAATTTGCAATTCAAGCGTTTAGTCGTTAGCTAAGTAATTAAAAAAAATAATTTAATTTCTTGTCTTCTGAATAAATTTCAAATAAATCAATTAAGCAATTAAATAAAGCAACTTAATAAAAAAAGTGCAATAAAAACCCGAGATTTAATAATATAAATTTAATCTGATTATACCCTTACGCATTGTCTTCCCCTTATCAGTGTTCGATATTCAACATAGGTTATCAAATTATTACATTATACATTAAATTTAAATCAGAGACAGGTTGAACTTCAGAATATCATTCAATTCTTTTTAATCCACAACTTATGATTTTCTTTCCGCATTTCTATGTAGAGTTCATCTACGATAATCGCAAAGTTCAAAGTTTTAAATAAACCTTCTATCACGACTTCGGCCTGGATCTGAGAATTTTTATAAAAGTAACTTTCTTTATCGATATCTATGTTTTTTGAAAGATCACTGAGATCACAAATTTGAGATCTGGAGTTATTATTATAAAAGTAATATATAAAATTCATTCGAAGTAGTTTAGATTAGTTTTGTATTTCTAGTTCAATAAAATTGAATAGAGCAATCTTATAATTATAATGTATTATTATATAAACCTAGTTTAAAATATGATCCCTGGAATAAAAAAAGTGTTTAATTTTATAACATTTTGAAAAATTTATAATAAATTAGAAAAAACATTTTTTCAATTAATTGCAATTTTGAACCAAGATAACTGATCCTATAAAACTGAAAACATAGGCGCGACTTGTTAAATTATTTATCTTCTTTATAAATGTTAACAATAATTCCATCCTACCCGGACGTCTAATCACTGTATTGGCATTCGAGATTTTTTTTGTAACTACAACAAAAAAATTGCTGATGTTTCAGTTCAGTAAAAAAAAACTCACAATCGTTAATACCCGGAAATCGGATTGCATTTAAACTCATAAATAATGCCAAAAAATTTTTTGTAGCAGAAAATATTACAACATTATATCAAATATTACAATATATCAAAAGATTGATATTTCCTTTTGAATCTTCCCACTTCCATTTTAAAAATAATGTTTATTACATTTTACAAAAATATGAATTTTTGAGCATTTATTCTGGAAAGCTGTTCTATTTGATTTTATTTCTCTGAACTTGGAAACCTCCAATTTTTTTAAATAAATTTTTTATTTACTTTTTATATATCTTTCGATGTATGTATCAAGACGTTTCGGGTACATGAGAAAAATCTTGAAAGATTAAAATTTTTAAAAAAAAGTTTGTTAAATTTACATGTATACAATACATATATTAATCAAATATAAATAATAAAATAAAATATTTTTCTCTGTGATCACAGTGAGTTATAGTTGTGGTGTAAAAATATACACTGCACATTTTATTACTAAATACTCTATACGTATATAGAGTATTATTTTTATGTATTCATAAATATATATGGAACAGTTTGCGATTTAATTGGTTGATAAGTCAATATGCCAATCCTCGTACAAATCAAAAATTAAAATTCCGATACGCGGATCCCATTGTGAAAAGTTAGGCGACCTCGTTGGAAAGGCCGCACGCGGTGTGGATCATCTTCCGAAGCGCGAGACTTTCTGGTACTTCACCAACGACCCAGGTGTTCGGAACGTAGTTTCTATTATTTATTGTTATGTTATTTTCATGTTGATTTAAAAACATATATTTCGAGTAGAGGAATTTTTGTATTACTTTATTGTGAATCACAATTTGTCATTAAAAATAATAAATAAATTGAGTAATTTTGAGGGATACATGTATATGGAAGAAGAGATCAAAGGTTACCCCATTTTCTGTTGATTATATAGCGTAGATAGTAATATGTTAAAATAAAAATGAGTATTTTTAAATAGATCTTACTAATTTCAATTACTCGAGTTAAAAATATAATACCAATCACTAAAGAATTGCTTATAACAAAAGTGTTTACTAAATTTTAGTACTTAAAATAAAAGGAATTGCTAACTATGGACATGAAGGGAATAAAATAAATTGCTAAGATTTATTTAGCATTCTGATGCATGCATTTAGCTTACAAATATAAAGGTATTTCAGACAAGTAATTATCTAATGCGATACTATGAACTAACATCATTACATAAATACGAAAGTTTGAAACATAATATTAGTTTTTAGTATGATGATTATCAAGTTAAATGTGTTTGATACCAAAATTCAGTTTATACTGTAATCGAGTTGTATGAGCAATAATTGAGTACTCTATAAAATACAATAAGACCGATTATCATGCAAATCTGACCAACTATTGATGATTTATTTATCATTATTCAAATTTATCACTCGGCATTGCAGTTTGTACTACAAAAACAAAACAAACAAAAAAGTTTTGAGTTATAACATCCAATTATTCTGAATGGGTTAAATTTTTGAGAAAACATAAAATTATAGAAGAGAGTTTATCGCAAAAATATAAGCCACTTCTTCGGCAAATTAATGCAATAATTTATTGTCAAAGTTAAAAGCTCAATCTTGTGAGAAACGAGATCAGTTTTTCTCCAATCTCAGCAAGATCTCATAACTTGATTTCAATATATAAAATTAGTTGTTTGGTGCTTTATTTGTTAAATTGAATGTGTAGGAAACCGAAAATTGGTTTATACCTGAAATCGAGTTTTATGAACAAGAATTAGAACCGATATAAAAGATTGATACCATGCAAATCTGACCGATCCTCATTATTAAAATATCACTTGGCTTTTGAAATTACTGCAGGCATTTTGGAGAAAACTTGAAAAACTTGCACTTATAAGCAATATGATAAATCCTTCCTGACAACGATATCATCTGCTCATATAGCGTTAATTAACTTTCCTTAGGGTAAGTTATAGAAATTGCAAAAAAATCGTTAATTAAAATTTTCATATATCTTTACGTTTCAAAGATTTCTGAATCTTTTGGCATACCTTAGAAGAAATAGATGTATATGTGTGTGTGTGCGGATACAAATTTTCGTCGAAGATTTCGGGAACACCGATCAACCGATTTGAACAATTCAAAAAATATTTGATTCCTATTGATAAGGAAACGTGCTGATTAGTTTTTAGCAAAAGCAGGTCTAGCCGTTCCGAAGATACGGGGCAAAAAGTGGTAGAAACGGTAACTCAGTTTTTAAGAGAACGGGGCGTCCGATTTTAATAATTCGAAAAACATTTTACTTGTATTGACAAGATGAAGAACTGATTAAATTTTTGGGAAGGCAGGTCCGGCGGTTATGGACTCTCATTGGTCAAATATACATCAAGTTATCAAATAGTACATCAAATTTTAATGATGTGTACACATTTTGTGTAAATATTTTTGGTACCAAGATTTTTAATCGCGGTACGGGAAGTTCCAGCAATATTCCTTAAGGCACGATGCCATGCTCCCCACTAGGTTTAGTACTTATCCTATTCAATTATCATTTCTAAGACTTTCAATTATCATTTTCAATGTTGTTGGCCCCTGTCCCATTGTGTTGGAATTTCGGCAACTTTCCTTCTCCTCTGTCTCCAAACAAAACGAATACGATCGCACACTCTTCCGTCGTTGAAATACAATGAATATACAAAGAAACTCGGCGTCGTAGCAACCAGCAAGTGCGACTGACCTTCATCTCGAGAAGACAGATTGTAGTGCAAGGTGTTTCATTGTGATTTCAAGAACGTCATATAACAAATTCCTAATAGAGGAATGACTGTCATGTATCGGCTAATAGTACTTTTTTCTAATTTATCGAACTGTAATTGGACATCGGGCCTTAACATATGATGAATTGCGTGTGAAATGGCAAGTGAAGTTATAGTAAGAGGTCATAGTAAGAAGATTGGAAAGCAAACACTGATAGAAGAAAATTAGTAAAATGGTAATAGATCTTGTCCACTGAAGGTTCACACTTTGCGTATTGATAAATAATTACATTTTATTGTGGGTTTCACATATTTCCTTACATTACACAAAAATTTATAAACTTCCTACCCCAATTTGACAAGTCAACTGTTGGTTCAAATTAAAACATTTCCTAGTATTTATATTTTAGATATGAATATTCTACAATTTTTGGATATATTAGCTTAATTTTTTCGCAAAGTATCAATATTCTATTCTTCTTAATTTATGAAACAAATCGTTACAAAAACTCCTATAACAAACGACAATGATAAAATATAAATATTTTTTTTATTTAATAAAATAATAAATTCGATTGAGATTTTAATTACTTCTTAGATTCTTTATAATTCTTTTACTAAATTATTTTTTTTAGGAAAATAAAATTCTAAATTCTAAAATCTTTTTTTAGGAAAACAAAAATATAGAAAATAATAATCTTTGTTTTGGCCAAAGTAGGCCTCAGTAATTCAATTAACACTTTAATTTTAGTTTACAGTTTGAACTAGAAAAGATATTTGTTTTTCCTGGTGTTACTGATATTTACATAATCTATTAAGAGAAATTAGTACAAGGCAAACGTAAAAGTTTTATAAAACTGTTGTATTAATTTTCCATAATAGACATTATTGAATTTTAATTGAAATTAAAAAAACAATCGTTAGTGAATAAGTTAATAATTTCAATATACAAAATATGAATCATATTTTTATTGTATGTATAAAACGTACTTCATTCTATTGGCATTTTTTTGAATATAATATGTTTAATAGTACAACGATTTGCAGGACATTGTTTTAATTTGAATATATCATATTCAAAACTTTCGCTAAAATAAATATAAAAATTAAAGATGTCGAGTTTTTACTATCAAAAGTTGATCAACTCATTTCAAAACCATGTCCTAGTAAAAGCAATAATAGCTCCTAATGGCACCTAGTAAAAAATTCTAATTAATAAGTATTGTTACTGAATCTCTCTGATGAATAAATACTGATTTTTGCCGTTATTTATTATTTATTATTTATTATTTGCGTACTAGTTATTTATAATACAATAGACTATGAAATACAAACACATTTAGATAATTACAAAAGCCTCCTCAAGAAACATCCAAAACTACATCCCAGAAAACTACGCCACAACACTACCAGGGCAAAATTAAAATAGAAATTAATGTTATATGTTTCGAATCCTTCATTTCGTTATATGTTTCGAATCCTTCATTTTTACCACTTTCAAGACAACTAGGGCACAACACTTCCAAGGCAAAATTGAAAAGGAAATTAATGTTACATTAATATCTGCCAATTTTCAAAATCTGATAATGGTTACAAGATTTTATATTTTTAAATTATCTTTTTCTAATCCTTTTTGTTACTTATTATATTTATTTTAGGACAAGTGTAAAAATTACTATATAACAAAAAAAAGTGTATTTTCTCATCATTATTAGACACTTGACCATCGAAGCTAAAGACCTCACCATTATTTGTATGATTACTAAATACAAGAAAACTCATCCATTAAATATCTGTAACAGAGATGCAACTTAAATTCAAACCTGTTCATATATATTTATTTACTCTTTTATCTTTTCCTTTATAACTCAAGCAAATGTATTTTGTATTTGAAGTAGAAGTAACACTGACGACTTCTACTATTGTCAATTTTTTTGTTATATGTAATCTAATTATAGTATCTTTAAATTTACTGGATGTCGACTAAAGACAGTTGTAAATTATATAGCAAAATAAAAAACAAGAAAAACCTAAATGTTTTTATGACAAATATATTTCATTTACCATTTTGGGTATTTTTGCGGTTTTTCTGAACACTTGTTTGCTCTTACACCGCAAACCGCATACATGAATTGGAAGCTTACACAAAGGCAAATCTTACTTTCCCTTGACGGCCAGACAAAAACAGTCAAACAGTATAAAGCTCTCGTGGCTATTGCTAAATCTGTGAATGATTTATCACATTGTTTCCTATTTTATCTTGAAATGTGTATCATCGTTAAATTTCAGTTGAGAAATCTGACCACACGTAATTTAGTTTAAGTACTGAGGTAATGATTTAGTAGATTTGCATCAATGTTAGGTAATGGGAATAAGAGGTGGTAATAGTTAAATGTTTACAATTGAATTAATTGTACTAATTTAACTTTGGTAATTTTATGTTTGTTTTAAAGATAATATCATTAGTACTGTTCTTTTTCTCTGGAGCTCATGTACATCTATCACTGGGTATGGGTACGGGTATGGTGAGGTGCCAATTTTTTTCCCCAGATCCCCCAGTTCACATCTTAAACCAATTATAATGCTAAACCCAATTTCATTCTATTCTTGAATTTTGCATTATTGGTTTTACTAACTTAAAAACAGTTTCTTTTTCAACAAACAAACAAACATTTTTTTTTTCAACTTTCAATTTCAATTTTTTATACAATTCAATTTCAGACTTTTTAATATACGAGTTAAGATTACAGTATTCATCAAGATAAAATCATCTATTACATCTGCTAATGATTCAACACATTTTACTTCCACCATTTGTAACAAACATTTTTACAAACAAAGAAAAAATATGTTAATTTGATTATCATAGCAATAAAAGTAAAAATTCTTCTGTTACATTCATTACAATCGTGGAAGAAAACTGTATAATAAAATAAAAACCAAAGGTTCAAATGTTACGATATAACACGAGACCCGAGTGAAAGGTAATACCATAAAATGTCAAAATATGTTAATAAGTCAGCAATAATAAGTCGAAAGTGAAATAATAAGAATCTTATAAGATTTAATTCTATATGGTATAACGACTTGATATGAACAGTTGATAAATAATGTGACGTTGTACAAGAATTATTGAAGAAGTATATATAATTGCACATTTTAATTATAACACAATTTAAAAAATAAACTAGTGGTGTATGGCATCGTGCCTTAAGGCAAATTGCTGGAACTTTCCGCACTGTAATAAAATATTCGAAGAATATTAAATGTTTTCAAATATATTATTATACTGTAATTTTCATTTGTCGTATTTTATAGACAAAATATAAAAGCTTATGAATTGAACGATGATGTTCATATGAGTTTACTTAAAAAGTAAATAAACAAACATTATGATCCCCTTAAAATAAAGAGGAGAAGGGGAGTTAGAATAAAGAATCTTGTCTCATAATTCTAAAAATTATATAAACTAAATTTTGCTTTTCCTAAAAACAATTATTTCGTCCACACGAGCAAAAAGTTCTTTGAATCATTCAAATCGGATGCTTCGTTCTCTCAACATAAAATAAATATAAATATATAAAAATAAATATAAATATATAAATATAAACCTATATTTTATAGTGTATAAAAATTAACTCTATTTAATAGAATAAAAATAAAGTTAAAATTATATTCATTATATAAACCTATTAGGATTGATTTTTTTTTGGTCGATAAATAAAATATTTTTATTACAACATTTTTTCATATTTTCTGATTATTTAAAAATACTGAAAATTGGAATTTTTGGATGAGTGTAGTTAATGCTGAAGACAAATCTATGAAGAAGACTCTATATAAATTTCAAGTAAATCGGTGCAGTAGAATTTGAAAAATCGTAGCTATCATACTGTATCGAGAAAAACGTTTTTCGAGGAGGAAAAAAACAGAGGTTCCGTCGTCCTCCAGCATTCAAATCTCCGATAATAATTAAAATTTTGAAATATCCTTTCGTATACATATTCTTGACTAGCTAATCTTTGAAAATATCTAAAACGAAAAAAAAACACTTTTTTTTAAATTCCATAACTTTAATCAAGAATATAATTCCTTCATCCATTTGCCAAGAGCGTGTGTTAGATTTGTAAATGCATCAACATTTGTCGTAGTGCGTGCGACTATTTGAACAGAAATGTTTATAAGTAGAAAGCGAAGAAGATTCTGGCACGTACAGTTAAAAGTTATACGGAAATACAATATATATAATAAATTATTACAAACGTCTCAATTGTTTGAAAAAACATGTGACGATAATTCGTCATGCCTTTGCGCGTAAGCTAATGTTAAATAATAATGTATGAGATGTATTATGGTTTTAGATTTTAAAATATAATGCAAAGAAACCAATTACTATTATAATATTGTAAAAATATTATTTTATCTTTATAATATGGTGCCTTACGCTTGTTAAACTAATTTGATATCAGTGTCACAGGATTCAAATTGGTAACCCTATACAACTAGATTTATTAAAAAAAGTAATGTAAACATATAAGTAAAAATTGTTTGAATATTTTATGTATGTGGCTAAGCGACTAATGAAAAATATGGTGGTTTAATAATTGGAATTCCAACATATTTATATGACATATAAGTAGCAAGTTTAGAGTTATGGGTATAAGTGTTTGGAAAACTGTATAAGTTCAAAAACCTCCGCAGTCAAGATTTTAATACCTAGAAGGGAAACTCCGGCAGCCTCGTTTTCAAGGGGAAGTCCCGTAACGCCGAACGGCACCTAACACCGGACACTCTATTTAACACGTATTATTTCAGCGAGTATAAATCTTTTTATTTCAAAATACAAGTGAAAGGGGCGCGGGGGGCACACAGGTGCAGGATTATGCGCCAAGACGTTTGCTGTTTTAGGCGCAAAATGACGGCGTCACCTAAATATCAATTCTTGTATATTTTCTGCAATTACATTTGAGTGGCATTCAAAGATAAAAGTAGTAATTGATTATTATCCGTAAAATGGTAGAATAATATTAGATATTTTAAATCATTTTTGTAGGTACCACCAAATGAACGAACATGTCTGTCCCTTAGCACCGGACACTAAGTCGTCTTTTAGCGCCGGACAGTAACTATATTGATATTTCTTGTGAGAATTGATGTAATTTATTCTAATTATTTAATTTTGTTCTGTATGAGTGCTAACGCTCACTACATACCCCTATATTTCGTATTTCCTAGTCAAAGAATGAAACCTTGATGAATGCTCCAGCTGAGAGCATCGGTGTGGCCCAGCCAAAAGGGTGGGAATATTCGTCAAACACACATGTGCAGACAATTCAGAGTGTGGAGACTACATATGGCTACATATGTGTTCAATTCTGGTTATTTTGAAATGTCCGGTACTAGGTGCCACTTTGTAAAATCATATTTTTAGTTACCAAAGTTTGATTGATAGTATTAATTATTTTTCAGAAAAGGTTGCGGTTTTGTTAATTCAGTTTGATTTCTAACTTTCTTATCTAACATAAATCATAATTTAATAAATATTTCGTAAAATATTTTTTGATTTATTTATAAATAACCTTAGGTGTCCGGTACTCGGGGACTTCCCCCTATATTTAAAACGCGTTCGGCCATTCCAAGATTCTGCAAAAATTTGCAATAATAACTATATAAAATCTAATTTGCACGGCAATCTAAAGATGTGATACATCTCTCCATCGACTTTGTATGTAGAAAATAAGGAAGTACATATAATATATCGCATCTTATACTTATATCCAACTTGCAACCGGTATAAAAGCATAGCGTGTCAGTGTGTTAAAGTGAAATTGCTTCTAAATGATTCTTAACATCCGACGACGGGGCCACTCGAAGATTCTGATAGATCGTGCTAGTACCATAATTAATATAATATAAACTCTTAATAACCACAAAAAATATAACAAAAAATTAATTAAAAGTTGATAAGGCCTAATAAACTATGATATAGAAGACAGAATTTTGACGTAGACTGTTTAATAAGCACACAAGCCTAATTTGTACATATGTCTGTATTTAAATTGCTTTTATTATTAACAACTTTTGAGTTTAGATTTGAATTTTTCAACTAGATAATTTTCGTGTAATTATAAAGTGTAATTATAAACAGATTCCGTATAAGCTTCATTTTTAATATATCTACTGATAACGAATATAGTCAAAATATTTTAAGTTATATATTTTGTTAACAAGATTTTTAATTATTCATTATTTCTAGTTTGAATAATTAGATTATAGCATATATACAAAATGTATAATTTTAAAATATTATTAATTTATTTGTTTTCAGTATGCTTTAGAGTCTTTAGACAATAATGCTTTTCTGTGTCTTATTCACTATTTGGATTCTCAATCAAACTGTAATAATTCTCTCTCGTAATTAAGACAATAATTTTGATTCGTCATGAAAAACTGATTTTAAGAAAATTTGTGGTTATTTTTATATTCCATTTTAATTTAATTTTTTGTCAATGTTTATACGTTCATACTTATAATAAAATTCGTGGCTAAATAGCACTCATTCTCAAAATAAAGTTCACCAAAGCATTGCATCAATACGATAAAGTCCCTATATTTTTCTAACATATATTGAAATCTCTATCTGTGTTTTGCTTTATTCAAATGTTTTCTAATTTTTTATGGTTCTTCTTTACTTGTTCAGTTTCGTTCAATATAAATAAATAATTCATTATTTTTCATCAACTTTAGGATATATTTGATCTTCAACTTAAAGGATGTTAAATAAAACTATCCACCTATTATATAAATCTAAAGCAATCACAGGAAAAGAAAAATATTCATAAATCTTATTCTCTATTATGTCATTTATATTGCCAAATACTCCAAAGAAAGGATTTCATTTTTCTAAACTGTTATAATAATTAATAATCTATAAGAATCAATAACTTGGTCGAAATTAAAATGTTATAGAGATCTGATGCAATTATGTGAACAGATAATTATTCACAATTATTCTTTAAAAAAAGTGATATTATTAACTTTTCTGGCCTGTTGTAATAAATAATGCATATCAAATAAAATACCATGTTGGTTTTTTCTCTATTCTACATACAAAATTATAATAAGATGTTTATATGTTAATGTTTGATAATGAAAACTAAAACTTATAATTTAATGACTCTATTAATTAAACATTGATATATTCGATTTTTTCAATCTAACAATTTATTTGACCAAGTCTCTCCATCGGCAACTTTCCATATTGTGTTTCTAAAAGTGTTTGATTCCCATTATTTACTTTTTATCATAACTAAGAATCTTAAAATAAAAGCAGGATTTGAGTGGGCTCATTTGTGCTACTTAATTTTGGTAGTATGTACACGTAACATGGACAAAAATCTGATAGCCTAATTTCCTCTTAATGTGACAGAATTCGTGAGAACGGTATTCTTTTCTTGTATATTGTATAGACAGGAAAGCAATATTTAATATGTTTTTAATTTATTAATTATTATGTAATAGAAAGAAAATGTTAAGAATACTTGTACTATTCATAGGGGTAGGCTATTAATAATCATCATTAAAAATTCAAATTTTTAATTTTATAATAGTTATAATAGGTGCAATTTACAATTTAATCGAAACTATGCAGATCAGGGCATACATTTTTTTCATTAGTGATTATAAAATTTTGAATTATTACATTTGCAAAAAAATTAAAATACAAGTTATTAATATTTGTGGTGTTAAATAAAATAATTCTGTTCCCACTATTTACAATAATTAAAAATATACAGATGATTCAATTATTAAATTTGCAAAAAAAAAATCTAGTATTCATAAGTTAATAAAATGTTGTAAACATCCTAAATATTTCTAAATTTTTGTATGTTGCCAAGTTGTCCTTAATTTAAAAAAATTGATAAAAGTGGAGCATGGCTCTTTACGGATCAGAGGCATAGACTCTAATAAGGGGAACAGTATTGATGAGCAATTGGATTCTTGTTTTAAGTTATTCGTCAGTAGGGTCTTCTGTTTTATTACAATTATATTTTTTATTGCCTTGTTATGGAATTGCGTTCAATTGAAGATGTTCTCGACATTTAGTTTTGTCGTCAGTAGATTTGATAAATAAATAGAGACTTGTTTTTGTTTTCTATCCAGATATTCCGAAAAAATTACTTAGTTTTTGGCCTTTTGCATACAAATACTAAACGTGGTGTTTTGTGGAAATGTTTTTGTCGAAGTTAATTAAAAATTGTAGCTGTGAAATATAATAATCCTCTTACTCCAACTTACTCAAATATGCATTAATAAAATTTTTATAATAATTTTTTAACTTAAAGGCTTAATTGCAGAAATACTATAGGTACGCAAATTATATAAGCAAAACCTTTGGATACGGCGGTGTCCTAAAATTTGAAGAACGATTAATCATATTTAAAGTTTCACAATAACAAATTTACTATTTGTAGTTTATACGATACAAAACCAACATAATTGAAGTGAATTATCATTGACATTCTCATTAGCCTGTGAGTATGGTCTTGAGAATGAAATGCTTTCATTAGCTCGTGTCTTTTGTTAGGTCTTTCACTGCCAACTCTATTAAATTAATAACGCATAACTCACCTTGATTTTTTGTTCATTCTTAAACCACCTGAACAATAATTATAATCGAATTAAGCGTTGTGAGATAAGTCAAAATAAATCTCATAAAATGAGCATTTTATTATAATAATACAAATGTAACTGTTAACGAGAATGTAATTTAAGCCATTTAAAACTTATTAATTCTGATCATTCCAAGGTATAGTCATTGTTCTGGAATGAACTTCGGTAATAATTGTCCAATTAATTTTGGAGGCATTGAAAAAATATAAATGACTAGATTAACAATGAGTTTTAGGGTTAAAAATGATGTCAAGTAATTAGCATTTAATTGTCAAAATGACATTTTTTTACTTGTACTAGCTTGACTCATTCTAATCTGCGATTTAAAGCAATTACTGCCAATGTTATACCCATATCTTTAAAAAAAACTGCAGCAAGCGCTCAATAATAATACGTATAAAGTAAATAAGTTAACCTAATGGGCCGAATTTTTCCAATTTCCAAACAAAATTACTGAGACAAAAATAGTCAGTAAATATAAGCCTATATATGCAAATGATAAACAAAAATTATGTTTTAAACAAAATTTTGGTTCAAAAGCTTAGCAAAGGTCATAAATATAAGATATTGGTTATCTTGACAAGAGTCTTTTTTTAAGTAATTATTTATTTAATTTGTTATTAATAATTGTTTCTAACAAGTAAAAGTGTAAGTTTTGTGGGATAAACCTTTCTCCATTTCTCGGAATATATCCCTCGATTAAATTTTATATGAATACTAGATGACCCGATAGACGTTGTCCTGTACTTATGCTTATAATTCAAAAGTTCTAATTTTTGTTTAATAACCTATACTGATATTTACCAATTAGTTAAAAATTATGGTTTTTACACTGCAGTCTATACCAAAATGTATTTACATCCATCCTTATGGATCTTAAATGTACAACTGCCTTAAATAAAATGCTAAGTATTTACTTTTTTGAAAAATATTACTAAACGTTTTTTCTTATAGTTAGTTCTTTTATCGATATCCGACGTTATTTTGAAAACAAATAAAATTGTTCCACCGAGAGGGATGTCACACCCCCCCCCTCCGAAAAGAGCTGTTTTTAGAGTTTTTCCAGCAATTATTCGATTTTTTCGTAAGAACCATCCTTGGACTTCAACGAACATTTTAAAAAAAGAATTGGCCAAATTGGTCCAGGCGTTGTTGAATTATGCGGTTACAAACACATTTTGCGATTTATTTTTATATTATAGAATAATTATTGATTTTTTTAATTCATTTATTATTATTTAATCGATATAATTAATTATATTAAACTAAGAATCCTTAATCAGTGTAAATTTAAGATTAAGTCCTGAAGTAGAGAATATATCTTCAAACATAGCAATAATTATAAATAAAAATATTTTTTTTAAAAAAAAAGGAAACTTTTACAAAAGAATTTACATTTACAACAGAATTATGTAAAATTCTAGCTATCCAGGAAAACTATATATGTAATCTTCTATTTATATTCATCATATATTTAATTATAGAGTTTCTTACCATGTAATGAAAACCAACAAAGATTTAAAGTAAATATACGTATACAGAATTTGTTTAATATTCAATGAAAACCACAATGATAATGAAAGTGAACGACACTTGAATTTTAATTGTTTTAGAAACTGAATAGTTTTCCTTTTCTGTGACCACATCACAGCCGCATATTAAAATTGTTGAAGAAGCTTCAATTTTGGTTCTATCACATTTTAATTACTATTGAACTTTTGTTATAACACTTTTTCTTATATAAACCACACTTCTTTTGTATATGTACAATTTTGTTAAAATCCCTATGTTTAAGAAAGTGGCATAAACACACCAGGCACGTATTTAATATAAAAAAATATTTCTAAACGTTGGATATTAATTAATACTCTCTACAATTTTCTATGGTGCATTTTATGTTTTTATTATTCCACTGAACTACATTACGAGGCTGGATAATTGCTTTGCAAAATATAGAAGATGGAAATCTTTTATGAATTCGTCGGAATTCGAAATCTGTGGAGTAATTGAGGTATAATACCAATAGTATTTAGATTGTTTAGGGGATAAAGGACCTCATAAATTTGATATTTTTTCCAAAGGAAATTTCTTTCTAAACGAGCATTGTCTTTGAAAATTTAAATTATATTGATCGAATCTGTGCAGAAATTAAGCTATAATGCCTATAGTAATTAGATTTTTTAGATGATAAAGGACCTCATAAATTTGATATTTTTTTCAAAGGCAATTTCTTTCCAAACGAGCCATTTCTTGTCTTTGTAAATTTAAATTATATTTGTCGAATGTTATATTATTTTTTAACTCATTTGTGCCTTTATGTCTTAAGGTATGTATCTTGATGAGTAATCAACTTGTTCGTTCTACTTTTTATTAGTTTAAAATTTAATTGTTGAACGATATTAGATCTATTCGTAACTAAGTAATTAATTAAATCAAAAATGCACCTTAAAAATTCGAACTTGATAAAACATCACAGTTCAAAAAAAAATACGCCTTAAAAACACCTGTTACTGCAAATATGCTTTTAGACCACAAATATCAATTTTAATTAATTGATATGAATTTTTATTTTAACAAAGTTTTAGGAGGTAATCAAAATATATATATATATATATATATATATATATATATATATGTATATTACAAAGTCAGTAATGTAACAAGATTTCTTCTATATTAAGTCGGGGCTATTTTTTTATTGAGTAAATTTTTCATCTTATTTTCTTGTTTAGCACTTTATTTTATATTATATTATATTTTATTTAAATTATTTTATAGAGTTTTACATCTAATATTTGATTATTTATTTCAGCTCATAACTAATTATTATGTTATATTAGATATATCTATTTGTATAATATAATTTGCTATTTTAACTCAATTATTATAATATTGTTTAGACATATAAATCATTTAGTGAAATGTTTCTCGTTTTATGTGTTGCATTTAAATGATTTTATCACCTAGGCAGATGTCAGTCAATATCATTAAGAACTTTCCCGCGTATCATTATCCAACATATTTGGAGAAATTTTATTTTTTATTTGAAGATGATATTCAAATACACGTTTTATTGATTAAAATTGAATAAATTATTGCCAATAAGTATTTAAAATAAAATTTGTGAAAGACAGGCGTGTTATATAATTATTAATGTTTAAATTAAGCATGCAAACACGTGTTTGTACACTTGTACATTTTACATGATTTTTTTTTGATTTTTCATGAATATGAAATTTATTAAAAATTCATATGCTTAAAACAAATGTAATAATCTTCAGATCTATATATATTTTTTTTATTATAAATAATTTTTTTTAATAAATTGAATTTTGTGGCATATTATAAAAATCAAATTTAAATTCAAAATCAATATTGAAGGTTTGCCGTATACAATGTAAAAAAAACAGAGATAATATTTTAATCTTATATATAAAAATGGATCGCAAAATGTGTTGGTAAGCGCATAACTCAACAACGCCTGGACTAATTTGGCCAATTCTTTTTTTAAAATGTTCGTTGAAGTCCAAGGATGGTTGTTACGGCGAGAAAAAAACGAATAATTGCCGGAAAAACCCTAAAAACAGCCCTTTTCTTCTTTAATCGAGTAGGCAACGCAATTTGTAAAAAAAACAATGATCTATGTCATGACATTTTGTGTAGTTTTTGATAATCTAATTTTGAATATATTTATATAAACATAGAAATAACTTTCTATTAATTAATGAGCTATATTGGCAGCCAAAAACATTGATGCAAATGAATTAAATTTCAAAATTCAAGAACAAATTACAGGCGAATCAGTTGATTCGGCAACTAACCAAGACGATCCACCGGAGTTTTTAAACTCGCTGGATTTGCTAGGATTGTCACCTCACAATCTTCAATTAAAGGTTGGATCGGCAATTACAATGTTGCAAAATATTTATTTATTTATTTATTTATTTATACGCCAATCGGCTTTATACAGTTTTATAATATTGTTTAAATATCGACCAAATATATTCAAAGGATAGTATAAAGCAGAAGATGTTCTCGCACCATGCATCCCAATGCGTTTCCAGTGCGTTTATGGTATCATTAAGTGTTTGTGGTATTAATTTAGAAAACCCATGTTTCTCACATGGAAAATTGTATGTTGTTTGTTCCCGTATTGGAAAACCATCAGATTTGTTTGTCTATGCGCCAGGTAATCAAACAAAAAACATCGTTTATCACAAAGCACTACAATGAAAATTGAACTGATAATTGAATTATGATTTACATTATTAAAATTACTTACTTTTAAATGCTTATAGTGTTTTATTTAATTATTTTTAATTCACACCGAATTATTACCAGGATGACGGTTCTGTTCAGGATAATTTTTTGCAAAGAATAGAAAAAGGTAGGCACAAAACACCGCCACATTACAATTTTTTTTGACAGGGCGAAGTCTGTCGGGCCGGCTAGTTGGTTATAAAAATAAAGGACATTGATTATCTAAAATAAAATTTCATTTGTTAAGTGATTTAAATGTGTAAAGTATTATAGTAATAAAATAACTGGTCAACATAGTATTTTAAGTAAATTCTTAAAATTTTAAGATAAAAAATAAATTCATTAGCACGGCAATTAAAGTAAACAAATATAAATATTATTAATATATTATGGTTTGTATTAAATATTTGGTATACAGTACAATTTTTACCCATTTTCTTTTATGTATATATATAATATTAACGTTTAGATAGAGCGCAATTCAATCAAAGTTTTGTATGGAAATAGCATGAAAAATTTTTCAAAAATTTTAAAAATGTTTTTTAGATGCAATTTAGCGAACAAATGAATGAATAAAACTCACTCAATTGTCGCTAAGTTATACCTAAAACATTTTTTTTTAAATTTTGAAATCTTTTTCCAAGCTATTTTCATACGAAGTTTGATTGAATTGCACTCTATTTAAACGTTAATATTAAAAGCTAAAACTTTCAGAGAATTGTTTTTTATCAATTTGGAGCCATTTGAGCCCTTGGGAGCAAGGAAATTCGAAAATGACCATATTAAAGACCATTCTAATGTATATGTATATAAGCCAAATTTATCAGGACAGTCCATAAAAAAAGGAAAAAATTAATAAGATCTTTATTTTTCCCAAACGTTTTGACATACAATTTTATATCATTACTAGTGGTAATTTATCTTAGAGCAAGCCTAATTAATTTTTAACTTGCTATTAATTTTAATTATTGTCAATTTAAATAATTATTAAATGAATACTATATTACGAAGTAATTTATTTTGAAAAAGAACCCTTAAATTCTTTATAAGAATATTTTTCCTTTTTATCTGGCACACATATCTTGGCATCAACAATATTATGAAAAAATTCAACTTTGTGAACTTTATATTGTTTTCTTTGTTGTATTATATTTTTTGCTTTCATTTTATATTATAATCCTAGTAGATTGGCCACTAGGCGTATCTTTTAATATATCATCGAAATGTTAATGTACCTTACTTCTTATATATTGTTAACCATTTCTGCTCATTGTTTTCTTTAAAAGAGCGCAGAATAAATGATTTTTTTTAAAAAAAACTTCATTATCGACCGACTCATCTACAAATAACTAACAATACCTCAGCGCGCAATTCAAATAAATATGAAAAATCAACAGCGACTACTTACCAAGACTTTCATCTTCACTTTTTAAAACTCAACGGTCCTCAGCGCACACGAGTTTATGGGAGAAACGTTTATGATTTACACAAAATATAAAAATCCAAGTCCACTATTATTTACTCAACGTTTATAATACATGATGGTAACTTCTTCCAGTAAAATTCACCATCGGTGATAACACACAATTCGGGATGAAGATGATATCAAAAATGTATCGAATGGTACCGGATTTTTAATAGTAGCACACAGCACTGAGAGAGGTCAGATGAAAGACTGAAGAATTGATTTCGAGAAGAACTTTACCACCGCGCGACAGACTATCTGCAGAGTAAAAGTAGAGATGGATGGCTTTTAATGATGATACACAGAGTCGGAGCCGAGACATTCTCTTCTTAACCATTTGGCTAACAAGTACATTCTATGTACTTGATAGTTATGTAACACATGCGGTCTATCATCGGTTAGAAGAGTTTCGAATACCTCAGATACAAAAATCGACAAAATAATACTTTACTGTTTTAGTATTGTAATACTATGTTTACGATCATTTTTATTAATGACTAAGTAATGAGCGATGTTAAATGTAGAACTGCTTTATATAAAATGATGAGTCTCAATTCCCAATATTGGAAATTGAAGTCTTTTAAACTGTATAACATAACCATAACCATAGCATAACACTGGTACTTTATGTTGGATTAAATTAATTTAATTTTTTATTATTTAAGATATCCAAAATTGCATCTTAAACTTCTCCTAATCGATATCGTGAGCATCTTAAACTTCTCCTAATCGATATCGATAAAGTGAAATTTTCACAAAGTTTAAAAATATTGTGAAAAGATTAGTAAAAGATGCAAAGAAATTATATAGTGAAAAAAAAGCTATATTGAAAATTTAATATCCGAATCTTGTGTTGACGCCCCCTAAGGCGTGCGCTCGTATTTTTCACATGCACCGCATTAAAGGTAGGACCGGCCCTGATTAATACTAATTTCATATTTTAAGTGAATTAATTTATCATAACCTGTTCATATGTGTATCATTCAATCTGCCATACATATACTGTATCTTATATTATTTTAATTTCTGGTACATTTCAGCTGCTTTTTGGCAATAATAATGTAGACATTTTATTTTTCTTATTCATAATCATTAATTTATTATACATATTTTAATATTGTCAACGTTCATAAGTAAATTGAAATTTTTGCTAGATGATAGTTTTCATGTGTTTTCAATGCAAACAATGACATGTTATTTTTCGCAATTTTTCCATTTCTTTCTACAATATTGCACATACATCCCAGTATTTTATAATCACATACATCCTAGAAAATTTTCTTAACAAACATCAAAAGATTTATCAAAATCCGAATAATCATTTAGAAGGATGAAACAGTGAGTGCTTGTAATTTAATATGAACTTTATATAATAGCAATAAAGCTCAAATTGATTCTACGTTTTAGTTCCAAAACGTTTGTATGAGAAAAAGAACAGGGCTGTTTTCAGGGTTTTCCCGGCAATTATTCGATTTTTTCTCGCCGTAAGAACCATCCTTGGACTTCAACGAACGTTTTAAAAAAATAATTTGGCCAATTTGATCCAGGCGTTGTTGAGTTATGCGCTATTAAATGTGTACTCTTTTAGTACTAGCCAGCAAGTTGCCCAAGTATTTGTTACACAAAATATTTTAAGGTTTTTCAATCAATAACGATAAGAATAAATTAAAAAATGACAATTCTAAAAAAGTGTTAAAGACAATTACAAGTTAGATTTCTCATTAATTTAACTCAGGGTGATGAATCTTGAAGCAACAGTCGACCCACTGGATGTCGTCTATAGGCAAAAGAAAGGGGTTTATTTATATAGACTTCCAATATGTACACAATCGTCTCAATCAGTAAAAATTGAGATTTCGTAAATTTTAAAATTTTGGCGCAGCTTATTTCAAATTTTAATGAAATTTTATAATCAAACCACTTTTCGTTGGTCTATATAACATTGTAGGATGTTCTGGATGTTTATTAATGCCATAAACTCTATCACAATATAAAGTTCCATAAAAATCGTCAAAACAATTAATAATTTAGTAATTACCAAGATCTTTACCAAAAATTAATCAGCACGACTTTTAATTGATATATTTCTTGTATTAACTTCCCATAGGGTAAGTTATTGTAATCGTTCAAAAATCTGAATTGAAAATTTTTACATTTCTACACGTTTTGAACGTTTCTGAACCTTTTGGCATACCTCAGAAAAAATGAATGTGTGTGTGTATATGTATGTACGGATACAATTTTTCGGTCACGTTTTCGGGCGCACGAATCAACCGGTTTGAATGGTTCAAAAAACATTCGATTCCTATTGATAGGGAGATGTGCTGATTAGTTTTTGGCAAAAGCAGGTCCAGCCGTTACGGAGACACGGAGCAAATAGTGCAAAAAATACAAATCGAGTTTTTTGAATGATCTAAAAAACGTTCAATTTGTAACGATTGGAAAAAAAGGTGATTAGTTTTTGGCAAAGGCAGGTCCAGCCATTTCGAGAATACAGAGCTCCAGCAATTTGCCTTAAAGCGCGATGCCATACACCGCTTGTTTATTTTTGTCTTGTAAAGAAATAGCGTGGCGGATTGTTTCACCAGCCTAACAAACGCGATACGATATACCAAAATAATTATTACATGAGTCATGAAATATCTGATATAAAAAAATGATCATATATATTCTACCAATATCAATAATACACATTATACTTTGTACAAAAAATAAATATTTATTCAGTGTTAAATAATAATTAAATTTCAAAAGAATCATAATCATTGGGGGTGGGGTCAGAAGTGTGTTTCAATACACTAAACCATCGATTAAAGTCTAGTCTTAATAATAATTGAGATAGATGAGTTCCACAAGGTTGTGATTTCAGTGCTGACAGAAGTTTCAGAAGAGCAGCCATTAGAATTGCAAAGCTGAAAGATAGAAAGTACTCAAGTTAGATTGATTAAATTTTTTCTAGTTTAATTTTATATCAAGGTCAAAGAGGATTTTAATAGATATGTGCACAAAAAAATTTATATATACCAAGTATTAATATTTTCGAGATCCTTCAAATCTGATTCATCCATTATTCCCTTTGCACTCCACTTTGGAGCCTCCATGCAGAAGCGATTGCAAGATTCAAAAACTTTATTCATTATTTGATGGACCTATAAAATCAAATTCTATTATAATTTCATCTTCATTCAGAATTATTATCCTATATACTAATATTTATATAAATTCAATAGTGTTATGTAATATATAGATAATTATTAGATTTATATATCATAAGCAGAGCCAGAACTCATTTTTTTATAAATACATGCATTTTCAAATCAAATAAATATTAAGAAAATATGACTATTAAAAATCAAACACTTATACATCAATATAACACAAGAATTAGATTTAAAACTTACTGGATTGTCTACTTCGGTGTCAGTTTCATCTGTTGTAGATGGTCCTATGATCTGTGTGAAATAATAATAATATAAGTTTTTTTATTTTTCATTCAAGTTTCAAATTGGTGAAACAACAATTGTAATTTTAAAATACATTTTAATTAAAAACTTTTTTTGCAATATTCATCTGTATTGAATTTTCTGATATTATAAGTAATATATGGTTAAATCTTATCCCTATTTATTGAACGCACCGATGATCCTATGAGAAGAAAGCACTGGCTCATAACATTACTCTGGAATATTGAATGAGCCCTTTGAATAGCATCAAAATCTCTTGTATTTTTAATAGTATTTAGTAAAATACTCATTTGACTTTCAACAACATCTACATGCAAATAATATTGAAGATGTTCAATCAAAAATATTAATTGATGCCTTAGTTGCCAAACTTTTGGATTACTGAAATAACAATATTTTTAATTTGTTATTGATTTTAAATAAAACAATAAAAAATCATCTAGTCAGACCTATATAAGTGTGATTCACTTCTTTGTCCAATCCAGACATGATGCAACTCATACTGCGTTTTTTTCACTTTCAATAAAAATCTAAAAATAATATTATATCTATCCATAACAGCTGGTGTGAATAATAAATGTAAAGGCCATTTCACTTTATATTCTAGTGATAATGTGGACCATCCATCAATCACATCATTTGGAAGAATTGGCAAATAATTGTGTTCTAATGTTGAATCTTCTTGCTTTTCAAACGGTAAAATAAATCGAAATAAATCAACTTCATCACCTAATGATCAATGTTGAATAAATAATTATCATATAACTAAATTACATAGCAAATATGCTTAAATATATATGAAATACTTACGAGAATATCTCTACTTACCTATAAACATATTTCTGGCGGCTAAAATAAATGTGACATTGATATCTCTAGTACCAGTAGGATTTTTCCAAGGAAATTCATTTAAAATTTTTGTGCCTAACTTTATGAATTCAAGAAATAATTCTCCCCTTCCAAGAAAATAATAATTCTTTATATAAGTGAGATGTTTTAATAAATCTGCATCTTCCACCACAAGTTGAAATAAATGCTGCAAAAATAAATACACAATGGATAAATTCTACATGTTTTTTTTTATAAAATCCTTATATATGTAGTACAATTGTATATTAAGTACTTCACCTGTGATACAAAAGTTTTTATTTCAATAATAGTGCTTTCCAAAGTAGAAATATTAAAATCATTCCTTTCTTGTATCGAAGCTAATTTTTTATAATAATTCTTTTCAACGTCTCCCCAAACATTTGTTTTATCTTGTCTAGGATCTGATTTAAACATTGATATAGTACGCCCTATAAATAATATATTAGCTGCTAAACTTTCAGGCATATACTTTGGAAGCATTCTTGTATTTATTTGATATTCTGAGTTTTGAGTTTCTAATGAATTTGTATTTTCCTGCAAACAATTATAATAATAAAAACATAACATTAAAAAATGGTCAAAATAAATATCTACTCACAAAAAGTGTTGTCTCTGAACTATCATCTACATTCGGTCGAATGAGGGAAACCTCCATTAAATTTACTTTTTCTATAAAAAATTCTTTGTATGTATCATTTAATTCACCATTAAATAACCAATATGCTAGAAGCTTGTATAAAATTTTCTGCACTTCTTGAAAAACTCTAAAAGATATTCATATTATATCTCAATACAAAAATTAAATATGCAACATGTATTACTCACATTCTAACTGCTCTTCCTTCAATTTCAGATCCTGTTAAAAGTTCACAATAAACTAAATGCAAAATTTGGCATCCATGAAGTCGTTTTTCATAAATACTTGATACAATATATTTCAAAATATGAAGCAGCTCTTTATATGGACTCATCTATGTAAATATTTGATGAATAAAGTTAATTGTATTAGGTGTTCACAAACATTAGTGAATAAAAGAGTTCATTAATGGAGAACAAATGTTCAACTAATAACCTTAGATAAAACCATCAGAAGGGTCATTTTTGGGTTCATTAAAGCATGTTTTTCCAATTCTACAACTTCTTGGCGATAAGGAGCTAATGCCAAATCCACTCCTCTGCATATAGCTTGTAAAAATAGTCCTTTAGGTAGTTCAAACTCTGAATTATCTGTTTTATTAAAATAGTGAATATCAAAGATTCATTTATTATGAATAATGAATGTATTTGTTGCAAACAAAATCAAAACTAAATGATTATTAAAAAGAGTGCAACATTAACCAATTCTTATCTTTATCATACTCATCAATATCAAGCAAGTAGTAAGTAATTAAAACATGATATTAACTTTCATTTTCTGCTCTATATTGATATTTCCGACAAAACTCATAAAGTAGTGAGTGTTCAGCTGCTATTTTCATTATTTCTTTGTATATATGAAGCTCACACGGATGTAGAAATTCATTTTCATGATTATTCTGTAAAATAAAAAATTTGCTTAGTAGCCAATCATAATGTAAAAATTCAATTATATCAATTGAGCACTTGCCAGCATTGAAATAACATCTAAACTATTTTTATTATAGGTCATTAATTGCACTAAAACCTCGTGCAACATTTTGGACTAATATATTTAAACTAAATGAACGTTAAATAGAATATAAAAAAGTATTTGATATCTACTTGAAGTACATATTTAAAAAATATGATTAAAACTGAATAGGTATACTGTTTAAATAAAAAGGTAAAATTAGATTTATCGATTTTGTAACACTAAAACTTAGATTTGTTTGTTGTAAAACTAACGATGTTTTCTCTAAACAAAAATAACTGCGAAATGTCAATTTGACAAATGTATTCGTGATACACAGATTGACAGATCTGAAGATGCGCAATACAAAAGTGCAACCAACCGTAACTATGAAAAATTTAACAAAGTGTTTCTATTTACTAAAAACTCATTTGCTTTAGCCTTTAAAAGCCTATGATTTTTCATGAATATTTCTGAATACAAATTATTTATTATTATATAAATATTCGTATTTATATTCGATAGATAACAATTTTGTTAAACAAAACATTTCAAGTAAATTGTTATATACCCCTGCTTTAGTTGGTTGATGAGCTATACAAAAAGTGACGTTTGTATCTAAAAATTAACCTGGCGTTGATATAAATTCCTCAGCCAAATATATGTTATGCAATTTTTTGGTGAAAAAGTGGTTGTTTTTGTAAACAGTTATAAAAAAATACTACGATAAATAATAATTATTAAAGAATTAACTAGTTTTTGTAAATTCTCTGTATTGTGTTGAATTGTCTTATTAATAAAAGTTATTTATTTAAACAATTTTATCTAACAGCTGTTAACATTACATTTCCAAAGTATTTAATTAAATAAACTGATACAATGTCTTTAAATACATACAGTTCATTATATTTTTTCAACGGTATTCAATAACCAGGTATGATATAATTTAAAAATCATTAATAAAGTTTGTTTTGTATTAATTTTTTGTTTGTTACAGGTGAAATACTTTGCAATTATGGCTGGATTATAAATAAGAGGTGCCCTAAATGGGCACCCTTCATCTTTATGTAGTGTAGGTTTAATTTAAATATTTCGTAGACTTCAAATAATTTATCAAAAAGGTAAAAGTTAATACTTATATCATCTATTGAGGCTTGATATTTTATCAATAACAGAATTAATATGAGAATGTGCCAAATAGGTTTCCTGTTAACCTAACAATTAAAACTCACACTAAGACCTTATATTTTGTCACTGATATTGATACTGCAGTTGAAAATGGCAGTTACAAAGGGTATAATTAATAATTTGGAGCATGATTGCACTTTATTGTGTAGATCAACTGATCATGGATGCCAAATAACAAGTGCACTCACAAAACGTGCAGTAACAGATGAACAGTTGGGTGCTTACCTGAACTGGATGTGTACCAATTGCGGAGAAGTGAACGACACAGAAGTAACAATTTTGAAACTTTCTTATGAATAACAATAACTTGTGTTTGTGAAACTCTTAATTTTACTTATCAGGGGAGAACTGCCTTACATTTGGTTGCATCTTGTGGTCGGTTGAAGCTAATGAAATATTTAGTACATGTGCATGGTGCAAATTTGAACTTTGCCGACAAAGAATCTGGCTGCACAGCTTTACACCGTGCTGTATTCTATGGACAAATTCATATAGCAGTGAATTTATTGAAACTAGGTGCTGAACTTAATATATATGACAATGGTCATTTAACTGCTATTGATTATGCTATCAGAGATAGGTAGGATGTCTTATTAAAGTTTTAAATATGTTTAAACAAATAATTCGATTCATATTAAGATATCGTAGATATCCTCCACAAAATTTAAAAGTTATAAACTCAGGTGAAGTTTATACTTGGGGCTCAAATGAAAATTACACACTTGGAATTGGAAATCAACAATCGCGTAGTTATCCAGATTATTAGACATCTTTCGAAAAGAAAATATTTCCATAAAACAAGTAAGTTAAGGCATTATCCCATATCTTATAACTGTTAATTTCATTGGAATCAGATAATAATAAGAAATAATAAGTTTAAAGTAATAACCTTAGTTTTTGTATTAAAGATATCTCTTAATAAATTTCACACAATATTTTTGACTAATACTGGGCGAGTACACATGTGGGCATGGTCAAGGTGGAAGACTTGGAAATGGTTCAGAAAATACTGTCTTATATCCTCGATTGATAAACTTTATAGCGTCAGGTATTGCACAAGAACCATGCGTAAGCATTAGCGCTGGCCGTGATCATAGTTTATTTGCAATGGAATCAGGAATGGTAATTGAATATTAAATTATTATATATTACATTAATGTATCACATATTATAAAGGGTATTATTTTTAGGTATGGTCTTGTGGTTTAAATATATTCTCAGCTTGGTCTTGTGGATTCTCCAAAATGATACTTTCACCAAAACATATAAAGGGAAAATTATCTTCTGTTCAAAATGTATGTGCCGCTAGATTTCATTCAGTGGCTTGGGGACCAAAAGCTGTTTTCACTTGGGGCTTAAATGCAGGACAACTTGGACATGATAAAACGATGGAGAATATATCAATGTGCCAAGAAAGGTATTACTATTAATATATGGTTACATTATCACTGCATCATTAATAAATGATAATAAATTAAGCTTTTCACAGAAACATTTTGATCACCTATTTTAATCTTTAATTGAAAATTTATATCCTAAGGTAATGGGGCTAGGAGCTGCTGAAATAAATCAGTTGCTACTAGTGACGGGGGGCTACAGTTATTGTCACTTCAACAGGACATATTTATGTTCTACATGAGTTTCAATGCCGAAAAATAGGCTCAAAGTAAGAGTTAGCATAATTTTTTCTATAGCAGCATATATAAATATACATATTTATATACATTTGTTGATAGTGTATATATGTATTTTTCTCATTTTAATTTTTGTGTATTTGCCTTTAGAAGAATGATATTGCATCATATCAGTTATTGGGGACATTTAAGCCCAAGTCATGCTTTATCTCATACTTTAAAAGAAAAAGGTGGAGATCATCTGCGAATATTGGTTTTGACATCAGATGGTTTATTATTTGTGTGGACTGAATCTACTCCACAATTAGTAAGGTAGTAATTTATCCTAAAAAAATAAACTTTTTTGATCATAATATTAATGTAATATATTATTCAAGATGCATTTATTCTCTCAAGAGGCCCTTGTCTATAAGATCTTTATGTGTGAGTTTGCATCATGTTTACTTAATAACAGACCTAGGGGAAGCTTTTAAAGGTGAATTTAAACCTTCCAAGTCCAAAAAAGATAGTTCTTCTGGTAATAATACAGATGCACGACAGTCTTCTTTCACTAAGTTTTGAACAAACATGAATGTGCCATTATTAAAGTTCAAAGAATTCCTAATATATATAGAGCTGTGTCGGTGGTTTGTGATATTAAAGGAAGAAATTGTGCAATCGTACAGGTGAGTATAATTTATTAGTAGTATCTAAAATATTGATTTAAATTTAAAGATTTAAATCATTTCAAGAAAACAACTCATAAATAATCGAAATTATAATGAGAAATTATTCCTGAATTAATTCATAAGTACTACTAAATGAAAATAATTACTAATGGCAAATTTACAATTTTTATCATTAATTGCTATAATGTTTTAATAGGCAAATCCTGTGATTGAAACATCTTATGTTTCACATATATCTAATTCTGTTTTGCAATCACAAATGCTTGATTTACTAGAAAATGCATCACAAGAGGATTCTTTGCATGATGTTGCATTCAAAGTACTGATATTATATGATTCACAATTAATTAAAAATAAAATTGTTTTAAATTATTCAAAATAATTTCTAGGTGGGAGATACTATTTTTCCTGCTCACAAATATATAGTTTTTGATAGTGATAAAATTAAGAAAATGTGCGAAAACTCTAAGAATTCTAGTATTATTGAAATTAATGATATAGCACCACTTATGTTCAAACAATTTTGACTTTTTTGTACACTGGAACTTTGTGATTTATTAAAATTGGACATGCCATATTAACTTTGGAGCTTGCAACAGTGGAACGGTTTCCCCGGAATTAATCTAGATGTATATGACGATTTAAATGCAGAATATGGTATATAAATTTTTAATTATTTGTATAACCATAAAATATAAATAATTTTTTATTT
>NW_020536999.1:47701256-47720759 GCF_003426905.1 Ctenocephalides felis | reverse complement strand
GTTTCCAAAGATTCACACCGCCTTCTCCTCTTCCGACACATCAACAGCTTCCCCATCAGAATCAAAGGGTGCCTTTCAATCGACCACGATTCAATCAGCCATTACAACAACCACCTTATCACACTATAAGCCAACAAGATTAGAATTTGAACAAAGGCAACAAAACAAAGATTAAAAGAGCAACGTGAAACGAGAAGAATTTAGGTTAGCTGAAATAAGAAAGAGCAACGGCAGCACGAACTAATGCAGCAGGAAGCGTATAGAACACACAAAAGCACGACAACAAGAACTGAGACAAATTCAACTCAGAAAACATGAGCAAAAAGAACGAGAATTTAGAGAACAAGAAAGAAGACAGCAAGAGCAAAGGATTAGAGATTTTCAACGTGCACATGAGTTGAAAGTCCAACAAGATCAGCAACAATATGAACAGCGTCAAAGAGAACAAAGATTACAAGAACAACGTCAACATGAATTTAGAGTACAAGAACAACAACGCCAACAACAAGAATATCGCCAGCAACAAGAATTTACAAGTCAGCAACAGCATTTGAATCAAAGGCCTTTACCACCTACACCATCTCTACCTTTCCAGGACCTTCACAGCGACCATCTATTCCACAAGTGAGTAATAGCCAACACCAAAATCTGCAAGGGCTCGAACAGCAACATCCACATATAATTCCAGCAGGAGGAGAAACTCGTGCAATCATTCCTAAATTTGAACAGCACTTGTCTGTGCCATCTGATGTTCCAAACCCTCTACTTACACATGGTTTCCCATCAGTTCAGCCATCTGAACCAACGCAGCAATTGTCACAGCAATCATTTGTACAATCGCAAAGTATTTCACCTCATAACAGTAATAGAAATATTCCGTTGAGTCCAAATCAATTCAGACACCAAGTGCAACAACAATTTGATTACAACGCCATCAAAAACTACAACTCGCAGTCCTCAGTATTAGCACCGACACCACAAGCACAACCTGTCCAACCACTCCAGCAACAATTTGTCACTCCTCAGAGACGACCACAACAAGATGCTCCACTTTTTTGTACACCGCCAAGCAAATTATTTAATCAAGACAGCTTAGAGCAAAAATAAGACTCTTTGAGTATAAATAATTTCCAACATCAATTGCATAGACCTCAATTGTCATCAAACAGAGATACCATAAATCCAGTGATTCAATTAGAACCAAGAAGGCCTGTAAATTTAAATCAATTTGATGATCAATCATACGAGTCATATTTAAAGCATAGTTCGTTAGGCTCCCATCAACAATCAACAGCGCCAAGCCCTATGACATCACGCACGACTAAATTTATAAGTTCAGTCAGCAGATCATATTCTACTACAGAACGAGCAACCACTAGCGCAACAACAACAACGCAAAAATCTGAGCCTACAACGTCGAAAAAGCCTTTGAATATTGAATTACCCGATGAAGTACCAGATGAGTTGCGTCAGCAATTATTATCATCTGGAATCCTAGATCATGCTTCTATTAGCGTCTTAGATTACGATAAAGTTGGAGATATACCAATAGAAGCTTTGCCCCCAGATCAATTAGCAAACTTCTACGGAGCGGGTGGTGCAGCACAAATTGCCAGTTCGAACCGAGTTCAAACCGTTGTCACCAAAGAGGGAAAGAAAATTCAAGATCAAGATGAAATGGATGCCGATACAGAAGCGGAAGCATCGGAAATTATTAAAACTTACAGTGATTTGAAAAAACTCCATCCCAACAAAAACAGAAAGTAGAAATGAAAGTTGTGCACTTTGACCCAAACACAAAAGAGGGACAATCACTCGCCGATAGTTACATACGAAAGGATGCAACATATTTAGATCCTGTAGATATAAACGATTCAAAATTCAATAAATATTTGCCACTAAAAGTAAATGGTGCCCAATTTCCTATTCCTGATGCCCCAGAACTTAAAGGCAGAATGATAACATCGGTCGTTGTATTAGCACCTGTAGATGCAGATTTTTACAGAAATCAGATAACGACGATGAGGAAAGTGGCAGATTCGAAAGAGCGATTCAAGGCGAAGAGGAAAGTGCTAGGTACTTAGCAGGAGAAGCTCTCAAGCAATTAGTTAAGAAACCCTCTCGCGAAAATTTCAAGCGCTGGCTGGACAAGGAGAGCGGTACTCCACTGGAGAACCAAGCTGTTGTCTTACTAGTTACCGGGTGAGTCATTTAGCAAATAAACTGGCGATGAATTGAATAAATCTAGGTCACATATGTTACGGCCGAGACTAGCCCAAATCTTTGACATTCAAATATTTTGCATACCGCATTGTGCTAGAATAATATAATTATAAATTCATAACAGTTTTTTTCGTAAAAGATATATTCGAAATTTCATATTTGAGCATTTGATATATATTCTTAACGGGTCGCAGATTTTATTCAAATTATTTAGGTAGAACTGAAAAATGGTAATTATTAAAAAAAATCCTCGAAATTTAGTTTTTATGAAATAGATTGTTTTTTGAATCTTTTATGAAAATACTATTTTTTTTGCATATTCAGTAGCATCTATAAAATGATTATATAATTATTAATATATTAATATAATTGAATTATCGAATATATGTGAGAAGTTATTTTCATAAAGTATATAAAAATAATAAAAACCGAGTTTAAAATAAAATAACATTATAAAGTTATAATAACACACATTTGCATGCATTTATGAAACTCTCAATTATAAATTGTAGTGAATCCATATATTAATTTTTAGCAATAATTTGATTTTTTTTATGCTTATTATTCCAAATTTCTTGAGGAAAATAAAAAAAATTCACTGCGAAAAAAATGAATTTATAAATAATATTACCAATGCAACGAAGCACATTTTACATTTATTTCACACATATCTTTTTAAGTATGAAACTAGCTGTAAGTGGAATTCTGTCTTAAGGCAATTAAGGCATCGTGCCTTAAGGCAAATTGCTGGAACTCCCTGTACCAAA
The DNA here is from genome assembly GCF_003426905.1 of Ctenocephalides felis. Classification (NCBI taxonomy): domain Eukaryota; kingdom Metazoa; phylum Arthropoda; class Insecta; order Siphonaptera; family Pulicidae; genus Ctenocephalides; species Ctenocephalides felis. Next base: position 47,717,769 of record NW_020536999.1, on the reverse strand, counting down.
AAATCATTATTATTTTAAAACGATTAACATTTTTTGAAAAAAATTTACTTCGAAAAAATAAGATTTTTGAGAAACTATAAATTGGACAAAAATTACTTTTTTTGAAAAAAAAACAAAAAAAAAGTTTCTTTTCTGACATATTTTGGAAAATCTGAACTATTTTTCAAAGCAAGCGTACTGCTTTAACTGCATAGAGACACAAAATATAAAGCGCGTAAGCGCCGCGTCGCTGTCTAACGGAAAAATATTGGTACGGAACCTATAAAAATGTAAACAAAATTTATACTTATTGTTGAAATCTCTATAAAATATCTGATAATTTGATGTGCTTATGTCTAATGATTATTTTTGACCGCCAAATGGCATTTTTTTTACTTTTTTCATTAGATCTCCGAAACCGCTAAACCTGCCCTTATAAAAATTTGATCAATTCTTCATCTTGTCAATGCAAGTTAAATGTTTTTTGAATTATTAAAATTGGACGCTCCGCCAAAAACTAATCAGCACGTCTCCTTATCAATACGAATCGAATGTTCTTTGAATTATTCAAATTGCTTCATCCGTGTTCCCGAAATCGTCGACGAAAATTTGTATCCGCACACACATATATACACGCACACACACACATACACACACACATGCATCCATTTTTTCTAAGGTATGCCAAAATATTCAGAAACCTCTGAAACGTAAAGATATATAAAAATTTTCATTTTCCATTTTTTTGCGGTTACTATAACTTACCCTACGACAAGTTAATTATCAATCATAATATATTCTTTCTATTTATTAATTTATTTAAAATTTGTTTTTATATTGCTTTTATAGATATTTTTTTAATGTATTTTCTTAATATTGCTCCACAGAACTGAAGAAAGTCACGGTGCTAAAGACAAAGAAATCTTCATGTACGATCTAGCCAGCAAGGCTGTCAGCAAACTGAACGGCGACATATCTAAATCGTTTGTGGAAGTAGCAGAGAGCAACGCAAAAAATCAAAGTATAGATTCACTACCAAAATTCGAAGAAGTCAATGAAGCAGTAGATGAAGATGAAGAAGACAGAGTAGCCGAAGGAAGTGAATTGCACGAAGTCAGAGTGCCATTTGAAAATCACGAAGGAGATCATGATTTAGATGTCGGATCATCAGATAGGTTCGAACAATTTGTGGACGTGTCGGGGATGAGCATAGACAGGCGAGATCCTTATGTGTCCCCCGAGGACTTGATTATGTCGCCGAGCGAACTGCACGCGGTTCCTAGCAGACAAGAGAACGTCGTCCTGATCAGTTCCGGCTACAGTAGGACTTCTGGCTCGCACTGACCCGCGGCTGTAAATTAGCAAATCGGCGAATGGTAAAATGATTTGAATAGACGCGATTAGTAAAACCATTAATAAATTGAGGCGATGGTAATGGTATATTTATTAATGGCAGTACATTGAACTACTAACTTAGTGACGGACTGGAAACATATCTTGCAGTATTATGATACTATGTAGGTTAGACATAAAAAATCATCATTTCCAATTTTTTGAGCTCATTGAGCGATAAATTATAAAATATCGAAAAATTCTAAATAATGTGATTCAAATCTTTTCACATCACACTGTATAAATAACAAAAACAAATATCTTGGTTATATTTGAAATATATAATTCAAGTATATAGTTGTACACATTCGTGTTCTCGATAGTAAGTATTTAAGAAAACAAAGCGATGTGTGTTTCGTTGAAGAAAAATGTATTAAATCATAAAAAATATTATCGTAAAAATTAAAATTATATTCCAAAGAATTCTATATACCAACTCAATCTTTTTTATAACTTAGGAGCCGATTCTGCCCTAAATGTAGCAATGTTATGGCAACTATGTTATGTAGCAGTTTTCATATAAAGTGGTACTAAAAACCGTCAAAAACCAATGTGGTTGGTTTGCAGTCTGTCATTTTGGAAAAAAAACCTAACCTACTAAAAGCGCACAAATGTCAAAATTTAATAACTGAAACTTTGAGATATGGCTTGATAACATATGAGTGAAGTTGCATTTATGTGTGATCGCATTTTGACAGTAGGGTAGGGCGGGGCTAGTTGAGCAACTTTTTACTTAAACGGATGTAGCTCCTCAATGAAAAGTCTCAATAAATTGCTTAATGGATTTGTTCTTTATCGCTTAACAAAAGTGTTAATACTATTTTTGGCAATAAGTAAAATTTTAAAGCTACAGCTGTTTAAATGCAAAAAGTCAAGTATGCTCAATGTATCCCATAGGTGGGGCAAGTTGAGCACTAAAAAGTATAATGAAATCATAGGTCGATTAGTGATGAAATAAAATAAGTTTTAATAAACAGTTCTATATTTATAGTCTTTATTGACAGAGAAAACAAAACTTATAGTAATTTTCTTTGAATAATTAACCAAAAGTAGAATCAACAAAACAATATCGTATCTTAGAAATTATTTTACCATTATATTCAATATTTTTGTTTAAAATCATTATTTCTTTATATTATTACTCATAAACTTAGCTTAAACCTTAAAAATAATAATTAATTCTGGAAGTTAATGGTAATTGTTTTAGTGGCAGAACAAGTTTAGCAACTATGCTCAACTAACCCCAACTCGGAATTTCAAAATAAAGTGAGTTTATAAAAAAACCGTTAGAATTATACCCAGAATCTCTGTGCATATAAAAGTACTATAATTATATGGAGAATAACATTTACCTGATTAAAAATAAATAACATTTGACTAAACCAGACGAAAACTCGTGATGAATTGCTTTTTACTTTTTGGTCTCAAAATAAACAAGACGCCCGTGAGTCTCACCCATTTGTCCAGCGGCCACTAGCGATCGCGGGTAGTTTATTTCTCCCAACTTCTATCTTTCCGCCATATAATGCCTAACCGGACGGTGAATAGTTTTCGAGATATTTCGATTGCTCAACTTGCCCCTATGCTCAACTAGCCCCGCCCTACCCTATTTAGTAGCATTTTTGTATGAAAACTGGAACGTAACATAGCCTTGCCACAACATTGGTCCATTTTATGCTAGCATCGTCCCATTATTTGCATCTATCGAAAACGCACGATCGGAAGATAAGCAAAAATGAAATTACTTTAGTCGATAGAGTACTGTGCTATCTATTAGATAGCATAGCACAACCTTTCTTCGTCGTTTGTACCATATTGTTTTACACAATGAAACAACAGCTTGTGATTAAACAATAGATCGTATATGTTTGAGCCGTTAACCATAGTACTTTTACGCGCCGCGCCGTTTGCAAAATTGATTTTAAACGTGTAAATTAAACGCATTGATGTGTAAAATAGTATAGGTGTTTGTAAGGCGGAATAATGTGGCACATCCGAACCCGAGATTCCGCTGAAGACGCGCTTGTTTGCATACGGTCATCGAAGACTACTTTCACCGCTCACAGAAAGACGTGCTATTTACTCAATAGACTGATAGCTGGTTGAACCATCATTTAAATGTTTTGTAACTATTAATTTTCTGGTAATCTTGTTAAGCAAATCTGCGTATTATAACTACTACCTAGCCTAGACCCTAATCTTATGTTACTTCTATTGTATTTTGATATACTTTAAAAGTCAACTAATGAACGATACGGATGCTAAAGCTTTTTTCTCTAAAAAAAGTTGATCATCATACTTGTATTAATTAGCTATTTAAAAGTACCTGTTATATAAAAAATAATTATTTTTAAACCTAAAAATTGATAATATTCATTTTTCACAAAAAGCGACCAATTTTGCATTTACCAGCTTTAATCTTGTGTTTTAGTCCTCTAAAAACATCTTGACCAAATAGGCCTAAATGAAATTTGAATTTATACAATTTTTAAGAAAAATATTTCTAAATTACATAAACAATTAGTTATACATATGCATATATAATATACACGTTTGTGTATGTATTTATTCAATAAACATTATGAATAAAAATTCGCAAGCTATCCATCTACCATACTGTGACATGACAAATTGAAAAGTATCGAACTATTTATTCTTTGCTGTATAGTCGCACGTTTTGTGTTAATATTCCATTAGCATTTCCAAACATCATATGATACGTGTAAATATAATTGAACTTAATGTGAAACTTCTAAATTTTGAATCGCATCCATGAATTTTCAAACCTTAAAAATTATAAACATGACTTTTTTGAGGCCACTTAGTGACGTGCAAAAATGTACGTATTGTTGAAATTATAATAAAACGAGAAATACGATTTGTAGATCTTTAGAAAATTTATTCTATTCATTGGTACATTTCTCAAACTAATACTTTCACAATATTAATACCTGATATAAATATATTAGAATAGCTCTGGTAATTTAATATAAATTTATAATAATAGCTCATCATGAATTGTTTCATATTTCTTGTTAGAAATTAACAGGCGACAGTAAAATTTCAAATCATTTTATTATTCGTTGAGATATTATTAATGTATATTATTTGTGTAACTTTTTTGTACAGAAATTTAGTATTAATGTGAATGCGTGTGCAGATGTCGAATGTTTGGTAAACCAATTGGCTTTTTATTGAAAAAGCTCGAAATGTAATCTTATTTTTTGTAATAAAGCATCTATGAAATTGATTATACATTTTGTTTCATTGAAATAGATTAATATAAGGTGATACTAAAGGCAGTATGTACACTTATTTATATTTATTTTTATTTCAGGATCTTTATATTCTTGGTGTTCTTTTTTTCAGAAATGAAGCGCTTGTATTCTTCGCTCTGAGTATTTTTAATTGTTAATATATAACATTAATTGAAAACGTTATTTTTTAAAAACCAATAACAATTATTTCTGCTTTCATATGCAAACCCATATTCAGGTGTGACTCCAAGTATTATGAATTATAATTTTTATTTAAGTTTTTTTCCTTATTCAATATTTCAAATATTCTGGAGAGTAATATGGAATGTCCCATATCTCTCTGAAATAAGAAAACAATTAAAAAAGAAAAATTTAAAGAAGAGGGAATTTTATTTTACTAAAACAATATTAGTTATTCGAAAAATCTATCTCTTTTTTCACATACTCTGTATTCCCTGAACTCAACTATCCAGAGCAAATCTATCTAGAAAAAAATCAGAAATTCGGGAAGTTAAAAAATTATCTCACGTAATTTGAAAATTATGAGCTTTTAAGCTCAAGTTTTTCAAATGCTAGCTAATTTTTGGTGAAATTTTGACTACTTTTCGATTATTGTGATTAATTTTCATTTAATTTTCAGTAAGTTTGAATAACATATTGGACCACTGTAAAAATTAATTACACAATCGCGCAAAGATTTTAAAAATTATTTTTTTCATTATATTATGAAATTAGGGTTCTCAAGATCAGACTTCAAGAAGCCTTTTTTCTAAAAAGACGCACTAAAGTGTTATGACAAGTTTCACAAAAAGTTGGAATTGTAAATGAGGGTTGTGAAATGGTTAAATATTTCACAGTTTTATAATGAAATTAGTGATGCATGGGATCGTGCCTCAAGGCAAATTGCTGGAACTTTCCGTACCTAAAATTAAAATTTTTATAAAAGATTAAATTATCATGAATGAAAAAAATTGACCTTTTTGAAAAAGTTGTTTTTTTATACGTGTTGAAAGCAATCGCTGCGTAGAAACGAAATATCGAAACGCTTGGGCATCGCGTCGCAGTATAACAGATAAACATTGGTACGGAACCCATAGAAAAGTAAATACAAAAATTTTATCAGTTTAAAATGTTTTTTGAATCATACAAATCGAACTCTCCGTTCTCTCAAAAGATCAATCACCATTTTTGGCACTGTTTGCCCCGTATCTTTGAATGTTTTTGAATGATTCAAATCGGTTAACCAGTGTTACCGAAATTGTGGACAAAAATTTGTATCCGCACATCAATTTTTCAAAGATATGCCAAAATGTTCAGGAGACCTTAAAACGTAAAGATATGCAAACGAATTTATTTCCGTTTTTTGCGATTACTATAAACATGTCTTACGGGAAGTTAAAAATCGAATAGAAAAACTAATATGAACAAACATATGAACTTAAAAGAGACATGATTTTTGCTAGTGCATTTTACTCTTAATCGTAATAATATAAATTAAATGTTTTTATAAACCCAGATGTATGTTCTGTCAACATGGTTCCAAAATAATTCCACCAGAAGCATCTCTTGTGTTGTGTCAATTTCAATTAAAATATTTAAATGTTACTTTTATTACTTTTTTGCCTTTTCTCTATTAGGTTTATCACAAATCAAAAGTATTACATAAAACTATCTACGTAACCGTCGTCCCATCTCCTAGACATGTATTTTTCTTAAGTGTTCCCCGCACATTGTTCAGTAATGACCCCGTATTACGTTTTATGGTGGTTCAGGCAAGTGCCGGGCAGGTGCCGGGCCATTGACTGACAAATGGAAAGCGGGCATTTTTTCGGTAACCGCTAAAAACCTGATTTCTCATCTCAAATAACATGTAAATGAATCTCTCATAAACGAATCATATGGAGATGCTGCAACAACAAGGTGCCACCGAAGAGGATAAATGGAAAAATTGAGGAATGTTAAGGTAAAATGTTTAGAGTGAAATTCGGGTAAATTTTATACTGAACATGATTTTACTTTTTGCTTCAATACATTAAATTTATCGTAAAAATATATGTAAATCATATCAAGATTTTTTTTATTTTGAAGATTAAGATTATTAAATTAATTTGTATTACAATAGAACCTTGTTTACCCGAACCTGGTTATACGGATTCGCGATTATCCGGACTACTAACCGTAATCAATTTCTATGTATGTACATACCTACAATTAGAGTTTTTGACGATTAATTCAGCAGTTTAGTATATGTTTGTAATGTAATTTAAGAAAATGTATATGTACATACATAAGGGTGAGTCCATTAATCACGTGAAGTTTTTTTTTGGGGAAGAAGGGGTTTGACAAAAAATCGCAAAATATCACATGGGGGAGGAAGAGGTATAGTAAGATATCACGTATATTTATTTTGTACCTGATTTTTTTTTTAAATTTAAACATTTTCAAAAAAAAAACAAAAAATTTACAATTTTTCCTTGTACACGTGATGTTTGGTAGACGTGGGAGGGTAATTTTGAATATCACCACAAATCACCAAGGGGGAAAGGGGTTCCAAAATCCTTAACAAATCGATCACGTGATTAATGGACGCCCCCTAAGGAAGTTTCAATTTCTTAATAAACATTGTTTTCGTTGATATTTATGTATGTATTTGTTATTTTTAATAAATACACAACAATATTTTTCATACATTCAATTATCCGGATTTTTGATTATCCGAATGCCTATCGACAACAATTAGTCCGATTACTTTTGGTTCTACGAATTATGTATTTTTATTTACTAATAATTCGTGAGCTGAGTTAAACTCCAACTCGATTCAGGGAAGAATAGTGAGAGATTTTTCATTGCCATTTCACACCCCGAAGTACCCGGAATCGGCTATTTCCAATTGGAAACATATTTTTGATCTAAATTTTCAAGTGAATTTGGACATCGCTGCTGCACGATGTCAGGTTGTCCAGAGCGTTCTAACTTACATCCTGAGTCCGTGAGCTTAACCATTACACCATGGAATTCCTCATATAGAAATGGAAAAAAGTGATAAAATCTTGCCTTATTGATTTTTAAAAAAAACAGGGGATAAGGAATTCAATGAAATATAAATGTTTCCGAAAGTGTGAAATGTTTTTTCAAACGTTCATCCAATTAGTTATTCAAAACCTCAAAACTTCTTGCAAATTTTATATGGATTTATTATAATTCATAGTAAAATCTCAATATAAGTCCAAATATTTATTTTGTTATTAAACTTTGTAATTGCAAACGTATAAAAATTTTAAAGTTTTTTCGAATAAAAATATATTTTTTACGATATATTATTATTCAGATATATTATTATTCAGAGTTATTAATTGTTTATAGTTTTATTTGTAAATTTAAATGAAATCGGAAAATGCATTTATGTTTATTAATTCGTCTTATATCTTTGTACTTTTTATTATTTTTTATATTATTATTAGAAATATCCAAAAATTACCATGTTCTTATACAAAATTTTCCTAATGAATAATCATAATACAAGTATCTCAAGAATTGGGAAAGTCATAAGAATAAGTTTCTAAATCAACTTTATACAAAATTGTTTCAAAATAATATCGATATTAAAAAAAAATCTGATACTCGTTTAATTTGAATTCTCGTTGAAAAATGATTCATAGATATTTTATTCTTCTGTTAAATGATATTTTTTTTTCAAGATCGGTCAATTTCAAGAAGCTTTTCTTTAAAAAAAAAATACACTAAAGTGTCTTGGCAAGTTTCACAAAAGGGATTGTATGTCAGGGATTTTGTTGGAAATATTTTATCAAAATCTTTTATGTGTCAAATTAATAATTATAAATGCTAAACTACGTATTTATAAAGAGAAAATAAAAAAATATATCAAAAAAAAATTTTTATCCATATCAAAAAAATATGTCATTTGTGAAATATTAGCGGATCTTCCTCATTAATATAGTCCTGAGCTTAAAAATTAGATAATACGTACTTTGGTTTACCTCTGAAAGAATATTGCGCCAAAAATTCAAAAAGTAGTTTTTGTATTAAGTTATGAAATTCGGGTTTTCATAATTGGCCGAATTCAAGAAATCTTTCTTTTAAAAAAAACACACTAAAGCGTCTTGGCAAGTTTCACAAAAAGTCGGGATTGTGAACCAGGATTGTAAATTGGTAGGATACTTGATAGTTTCATAATAAAAAATCGTATAAAAAAATATAAACGTAAACATTACATGATTTTTGCTAGTACATTTTACTTGTAATCAGTTCAGATGTTTATAAAATCATAAATTGAATATTTTCATATACCAAGATGCTTAATTAGTCAATGTGTAATTCATTCTATGAGCTTAATATTTCGGTTCACCCTGTTTCAGAAATTAAACGCATCACACTTTTTGACTTATGATGGTAAATTTTTTGATTGACTTGACCATACCTCTTGTTAGCGATCATAACAAATGATTGTCATTGCATTCGGTGGATTGTTATCCAAATATGATGAAAGGGAATTTCTTAATAAGCCTTCAAAATTGTCACTTAATGTCCATCAATATGATATTGTTCTATGTATGATTACTTTTATTTATTTTTTTTTTGTTCCTCGGACGACACATGTTGGGAAATATTTATGGCCTGGCCTGACACACATTTATCATCATGAGTCGACATAATAAAACTACTAAAAGTAAAACCTGTCAAATAGAAAAAAACTACTGAAATCTTGGCTTATTGATTTAGAAAACTGGGGATAAGGAATTCAATGAGAAATAAATGTCTCCGAAAAAATGTAAAATGTTTTTAAAAAATTCGTCCAATTATTGATTAAAAATCTAAAAACTTCTGTCATATTTTATATGAATAGTGAAAACTTAATATTTCAATTTCAAAACAAAACGTTAAATTGAGACAAAAATTAATTTGTAATTACTTAAATAATTTTATTTTTAAATAAATATATGAAATAAAAAGATATAAATATTAATGCATAAAGTAACTAGGTCGACATTTGTGATATGGGAATATGCCAACAATTGTTACCAAGAGTGAGAAAAATATGAAATACACTAAGTACGTATGTATGTTCTAGAAAATGAAAAAAATAAGAAATTAAGCAAGTAATAATATGTAATATACTTTATATTAAATATTTCTTTATATATTATATATTATAATAAGTTATTAACAAACAGTCTTTAATGTGGTGATCGAATATATACTTGTTCATCTATGAATAAATATATATTTTGATTTGAAAATCATAGTACCAATACCAATGTATTGAAAACACTTTCAATATAATGATCTCATAAATAAAATATCAAAATTAAAATGTTGTAAAAATTATCCTATAAATATGTAAATCTACAGCTTGATAAAGTAAAGATATTTAAATATTTAATTTAAATTGTATAATAATATTATATGAAAGCATTGAATTTCGTCTTTCCCAGCAATAAGTTGCAAAAAAATTGAATGCCATGATTTGAACTACAAACTTTGACAGCAACTTTTTAATCCCATTAATGAAACGAAAGTACTCTATAGCTTTACAACCAGAATTTCAAAACCATTTCAATTCACATATCAATCAAATAAAAACAAATTATTATCAAAAATATATTTTTTTGCTTAAAATTACATCATATGATATCCGCTTCTATTTAAAATCGATTTAAAATTGTATAAAGAAACCAAATCAATATAATGTTGTTCGTATAATTGGAAGCTTGGAACCCATAAAGAATTTTATCGATTTTAAGCTTTTGTCTATTTTCTTTAAGAAGAATGTCCTCATTAATTTTAATTGTTTTATTGATATTTCTATGTGATTACCAAACATATATCATGTTGAGAGATTTATGAGGATTCGAGAGTGTTAATATCTTATGTGCAATTGCCTTTGAAGAAGGACGATTGTATCGAATCTTCTACTTCGATTTAGGCAATAATATAAATTTTATTATCTGAGCTTACAATGGGTCATTTATTATTAATTTTGCAACTGAATGAGAATGGATTAATTCATTGCACGTTATTGACAAGCGGAAATGATTTATATAAATTAACAGTATTTCTAAATAAGTGATTAATTATTCATTCTATTTGGGTGAGCCATAAATTAGAAATGCTCGACAGATTTTTATTCTCTATTGGCCCTGTGTTCAAATTATTGATTATGACAAATTTATATGAACATGGCTATAACCCAAATAAAGTAATATTTGCAATTAATGGACCGATACTGCCGTAAAATAGAGCAATGTCGCGGCAACGATATGTTACATTCCCGTTTCTATACAAAATGCTACTAAATACTGTCAAAATGCCATGTGTTTGCTGTGTGATCAGGCGCTTTACACATAAAATGCAATTTCAGTCATATGTTATTGAGCCATATCTCAAAAGTGCAGTTATGACCACATCGTTTTCTGATATTTGTGCGTTTTCTAGATTAGGTTTTTTACCTAAAACACCTGACTGCACAGCGACCAGTTTCGTCAGCTTTTAGTACCACTTTATATGAAAACTGCTTCATATTTCAAAGGTGTAGTTATGATAACATCGTTTTTTTACATCTACGCCAGGTTTTTTATCTAAAACGCCTGACTGCATAGCAACCACATTGGATTTTTACAGTTTTTTGTACCACTTTATATGAAAATTGCTACATAAAGTAGCCTTCCCATAACATTGGTCTATTTTACGTCATAATAGGCCCCCCAGAAGTTTTCTCATTTAACATAAAAGAAAAGTATGTCTAACTCATTTTATGACTTAATCAATCCTTTACATATGTTATTTCCATGGTACTACCAATCCATTTCAGAATATTATTTTATGTTCTGTTTTTTTAATTTATTTGAATATCTATTGTTTCCTGTGTGAAATATGTGCTTGTATTCCTTATAACCACCTTGGTATTGATATTCAAATAAAGTAGAAACTTGTTTATCCTGCCTTCAGTTATACGGATTTGCGATTATCCGGACAACCAATCACGACCAATTTATATGACCAATTTGTTATATAGCAGCAATAAAGAGAAAAAATTGCTTACATTAACTGACAATTGCCAAATATTTTAAACCAAATTAAACTTATCACCTAGATACTTATTCCATGATTACTAAATGCAAATTATCAAATACATATTGTAAATAAATTATTTGTACTTATGTACATAAATATTTTTTACCATAATTAATACTCCAGCTTAGTACTATGTATATGTAATGTAAGAAAATATATATGTACATACATAAGTAAGAGTTAATTTCTTAATGAGCATTGGTTCTCGTTGGTATCTATGTATTTATTGGTTTTAATAAAAACATAAAAGTATTCTTTACACATTCGATTATCCCGATTTTTGATTATCCGAATGACTATCGACAACAATTAGTCCGGTTAATAGAGATTCTACTGTATACATATATTGCAGTGTTCCTAATATAAAAATAAATAAAGTGGTTGCAACAAATAGAATGTTGATCAGTTTATTTAATTTATAATATAATTATCTTAACGATCCATTTTACACAAGAAATTTGTAAAAGTGTGGATCTATCAGAGAACGCGCATCCGATGATGAAATAGAGAATGTTGGATAATCTTTAGAAGACGCACTATGATCTTCAAGCGCTCTCGATTTAGTGCTAAAAGTACTGTACTGTACTGAATGTCGAAAAATAGAATGCAAATAGATTAATCTAATCTTGAATGTAAAAAATAAGATAAAAGAAATGACATAATGTTTTTTTGGCAAGAATCATTGTATCTATAATAATCAACCCATAATCCAAAATTAAATGTTGCATCTGTTTTGGTTGTGTTTGATTTGTCGAAAAACTCGTGAAATAGTTAGTTGAACTAGTTAAGCTATTAAAATGAGTAAAAGTTTATTAAAAAAGCCACACACATTTTTATGCAAAATTGTGCGACATATTTATTATCTGTGTTAAAAATTTATATAGTTTGATTCATATTCGAGATATAATTTACGATATTTAAAAGTTACTTTATTTAGAGCATTCACATCAGTTCAACCAAAACTAGTTAGACACACTTGGTAATTTCGTCGTATAAAACTCAAATATTAATTCTTTTTTTCTCATGTTATTATGATTTAGTGTAAGAAATTAAACCTATTAGAAATGTTATACAACAGTAATAAATTGAATTGAAATTGATACCAAATTTAATTACAATATTTATACATTATCATTAATCAAAAGTATATAGGCTAGAGTAGAGTTTTTAAGGTCTGCGGGTAGAAAGGACCATAATCATCATCTTTAAAATGTAATGTGTTGCCATGTAGTTTATTTAATGTAGACAATATAATTACTCACAGTTAAATTAAACCTTTGTGCCCCGTCCTACCCTATATAATTCTAATATTTTGACCTACCCTTTATATTCTAATAGTTGATATGGCTTGCAAAAAGAGATGAGTGACTCATTGTTTGATTTTATATATTTAGTGTTAATTTTCGTATCGAAATGTTATAGTTTGTGTTTGTAAATATTATATTTTTGTAACCTCTGTTTTATGATATAACAAATAAAGTCAAGGCCGTAAGCTTACAGCTTATTATTTTACGTAAACCATGTAAATTTATATATAAATTTACATGCCTTTAATGAAAATTTATATTTTTCTAAAAATTTTGTTTATGTGCCTACTCGAATACATTAATTATATTTTAGAAATAATCGATAATCGATATTTTCCACCACTAGCATGATTGATCTCAAGGCAAGTTAATTACTCTTAATTCCGTTTTGCAGAATAATTACATTTTCAGATCTTGGAAGTAAATCAAGTAAAAAGACATAAGTGCAAAGGTCGGTCAATCCTCCTGAATTTGAATGAACGCTGATTCAGAATCAAATTCTCTTTCAACGTGGAAGTAATTTATGGACAAAGGATTTACAATATTACTTCGATTGATGGGAATGATTTATGAACCGTAAAGGTATCAAGAAAGTATGAAATAGTTAAATCGATTGGTAAAAGATTTTATTCGAAGCGTTCAATGAATAGAAGTGCATATACAAAACGAATAAATTTTCGACTAATCGTTCATTTATAAATTCTTACTCACGAAAGCTCTATTAAAATTTTGAACTAAGTCGTTTAAGATGTTAATTCATATAATTAGATTGACTGCATAATATTTCAAGTGACGAGATTAAGATTTCACTTTCCACGGAATTAAGATTAATATTTATTTTGACGCTGGAGCGGCGGAATCCGAGTAGAGAGGATTAATATTAGGGAATATGTTACACATGAATTCATATTACAAATTCTAATATTTTCTTAAATTAAATTACTATTAAAGATGACATAGGATTATATCTAGAAACGTTTGGTGATAGAGACCCCTTTTTTTGGTAATAGACATCCTTTGGTAATAGAGATGATAATAGACATCATTTAATTGATTTTCTTTTTTATATTTATAAGTAAAAAAAACTCATTGAACTTTGTATGTATTTACATTATTATCTCCTTGTACGGTATGTGTAAGTTCTACAATGCATATGGTTGTTGCTCAATAAAGTAACTGATCGAATCGGATCGTAATCAGAATTGAAAAAACAACCGAGTTGCGCAATCATTGGTAAATGAATTAGAAAAAAGATTTAGCGTGCGAATCGACGAATCTTCTCATTTCAACTTTTGTTGCTAATAGTAGAAGAGCTAATAAATTTAGTATTTTTAATTTTTAATTTTTGTTTAATGTTGTGCTATCTACCATAGTAATGTTGTAACTACTGTTGTATAGTTTTTGTTGGCGGGTATCATCTTTGGGTAAAATGTGCAAATTTACTTTAATATTCAGCTACCATCTCTACACCATATTAGGTTTGAAATAAAATTGGAAATTGAGTGAAGACTGACGACATAACTTTACCTTGTCTTAAAAAAACTCCAAGTTGCTTGAATACGCTTATATGCGACAACCCCGTTTTTGGAGATGCAATCAAAATTTCGGCATTTAGGGGTTATACGCAGTTGGGAGGCTAAAAACGTTTTTTTACGATTTTTTGCGGACACAGCTTTTATTTTTCAAGTACAAGTAATAGTAATTCTGAAAGAGTACACTTTGAAGAATATAATTGTATATCACTTGTGTTAAATATTGATATGCACCACCTCTGCAGATGATTTTCCGAACGTCCTTCATAAAAAGGCGTTCGGCGGTGAGCACGATTTTGTCGTTTTAGATTATCTTAAATGAAAAAGTGATTTTTTTTAGAGAATTGATGAAAAATCCCGGTTTGGCAGGGACGTATGGTTCCCATTTTCTACCTTGTGTCTTGGGCTTTTCTAAAAGCAATAATTATCCCCGATTTAGATGTTTTGTCCCGGATTATCCCGAGTTTTTGAAAAGTATAAGTCTAAATTGAATCTTCGCTTTTACTTGATAATAAAATTGCAACTACCCATCAAATATCTGAAAATATTATGTACGACTAGTATGGTTATATGAATAAGGCAAGTTAAAATAGCATTTCACATTTATAATTTGAAATTTTATTTTCAATTTTACAAAAATTAACAAAAAATATGAAAAACTTCTTGACTAATAATAATAAGTGAAAATTATTTTTAAATAGTTATGAAGAAAATTAAACAAAATTATGTAATAAGTTTGAAAGCTGAAAGAACATATAGATCCAAAAATATAAGATAAAATATAGCATATAATTAAATGATAAAGTTTATAATCAGTAATTTTTAAAAAATACTCATTTAATGCATGAAGATTTTAATGCATTCTCAAATAACTTTTGTTATTTTAAAATCATATTAAATTTTTTACCGTTCACCCCGTCCCGGTTTTGACTTGGAAAAATATGGTCACCTTAATACTACACTATTTTTTGCACTTTTTTATTAAATGATATTGAAGTTATAAACATTTCGAAACTATGATTTGTTGTATCATCAATGCAAATTTAAGGTAGAAAAGTATCTTAAGTAAATTGCTTCGTAAGACATGTGTTCAAGAATTTTATGACCATATCTAATTAAAATTATGTACCAGTAATGAGATAAATCATAGTCTCGAAACTTTTGTTAAACAATAAATGTTTAATTTTTAGATTGACTAAAATTCTCATTCTATTATGAAAATATTTCTCTAATACTAAAAGAATGTAGACATTTGTGAAATTATAATTTTTATTGATAAGCAGAAACCATATGATTTTAAATGATGCAAGCAATGAGAATAAAAAAACGAAATAATGTTTGGACCTAAAAAAAAATGATGCATGTCCAAATGTGAATCAATTCTACATTGATGTAAAAATACTTGAACTATAAGCTTCTAATGTATTTTTTATATTTAAATAAAAATTGAAAACTTGATTGAATTTCAAGGCATTGGATTCAATATATCAAATACTCAATTTATGCAACAATCTTGTTATCAAAAATAATATTGATAGAAATTACGCATAAGTATACATCAACAAATCTTAATGACCTAAGAACAACATTTCTGATATAACAATATCACGATAAAATCAATAACTACGAAATATGAAAAATAATCTTAACGATCGCGTGTAGAAAGTTCGTGAATGGAAATATATCAGTAATTTCACATACATACTATTGCAGTTGTTATTCTGAATAAATTAATAGATTACCATTATGTAACAGCAGCATCCGTGATCGACGCAAAAAATTGATGCAATAGATAAATACAAATAGATGCAAAATGATTTGACCCAACAACAGGTGTTAATTGTCTAACGGAATTGGAATTGAAACATTTTGCAACAATAATAGATGTTTGTTTTTCTAATAGATGTTTGATCAGGATGATACAACTTTCATGTGTAAAAAATCTACATAGTTA
>NW_020536999.1:47680061-47700256 GCF_003426905.1 Ctenocephalides felis | reverse complement strand
TTTGAAGCGTTCAATGAATAGAAGTGCATATACAAAACGAATAAATTTTCGACTGATCGTTCATTTATAAATTCTTACTCACGAAAGCTCTATTAAAATTTTGAACTAAGTCGTTTAAGATGTTAATTCATATAATTAGATTGACTACATAATATTTCAAGTGACGAGACAACGGATATTAAGATTTAACACTTTCCACTCGCGAATTGCGAGATTAATATGTATTTTGACGCTGAAGCGGCGGAATCCGCCCTAGGGAATATGATTTACATGAATTTATATTACAACTTCTAATATTTTCTTAAATTAAATTACTATTAAAGATGACATAGGATTATATCTAGAAACGTTTGGTGATAGAGACCCCTTTTTTTGGTAATAGACATCCTTTGGTAATAGAGATGATAATAGACATCATTTAATGATTTTTTTTTTTATATTTATAAGAAAAAAAACTCATTGAACTTTGTATGTATTACATTATCATCTCTTTGTACGGTATGTGTAAGTTCTACAATGCATATGGTTGTTGCTCAATAAAGTAACTGATCGAATCGGATCGTAATCAGAATTGAAAAAAACAACCGAGTTGCGCCATCATTGGTAAATGAATTAGAAAAAAAGATTTAGCGTGCGAATCGACCAATCTTCTCATCTTAACTTTTGTTTGCTGATAGTAGAAGAGCTGATAAATATGAAATTTTTAATTTTGAAATTTATGTCGTGCTTTCTATCACAGTAATGTTGTAACTACTGTTGTATAGTTTTTGTTGGCGGGGTATCATCCTCGGGTAAAATATCTAAATTTACTTTAATATTCAGCTACCATCTCAACACCATATTAGGTTTGAAATAAAATCGGAAATTGTGTTTGGAGTAAAGACTGACGACATAACTTTACCTTGTCTTAAAGAAACTCCAAGTTGCTTGAAAACACTTATATGCGACAACCCCGTTTTTGGAGATGCAATCAAAATTTCGGCATTTAGGGGTTATACGCAGTGGGAGGCTAAAAACGTTTTTTTACGATTTTTTTGCGGACACAGCTTTTATTTTTCAAGTACAGGAATAGTAATTCTGAAAGAGTACACTTTGAAGAATATAATTGTATATCACTTGTGTTAAAATATTGATATGCACCGCCTCTGCAGATGATTTCCCGAACGTCTTTCATAAAGAGGCGTTCGGCGGTGAGCACGATTTTGTCGTTTTAGATTATCTTAAATAAAAAAGTGATTTTTTTAGAGAATTGATAAAAAATCCCGGTTTGGCAGGGACGTGTGGTTCCCATTTTCTACCTTGTGTCTTGGGCTTTTCTAAAAGCAATAATTATCCCCGATTTAGAACTTTTGTCCCGGATTATCCCGAGTTTTTGAAAAGTATAAGTCTAAATTGAATCTTCGCTCTTACTTGATAATAAAATTGCAAATAACCATCAAATATCTGAAAATATTATGTACGACTAGTATGGTTATATGAATAAGGCAAGTTAAAATAGCATTTCACATTTATAATTTGAAATTTTATTTTCAATTTTACAAAAATTAACAAAAAATATGAAAAACTTCTTGACTAATAATAATAAGTAAAAATTATTTTTAAATAGTTATGAAGAAAATTAAACAAAATTATGTAATAAGTTTGAAAGCTGAAAGAACATATAGATCCAAAAATATAAGATAAAAATATAGCATATAATAAATGATAAAGTTTATAATCAGTAATTTTTAAAAATACTCATTTAATGCATTAAGATTTAATGCATTCTCAAATAACTTTTGTTATTTTAAAAATCATATTAAATTTTTTACCGTTCACCCCGTCCCGTTTTGACTTGGAAAAATATGGTCACCTTAATACTACACTATTTTTGGCACTTTTTTATTAAATGATATTGAAGTTATAAACATTTCGAAAACTATGATTTGTTGTATCATCAATGCAAATTTAAGGTAGAAAAGTATCTTAAGTAAATTGCTTTGTAAGACATGTTCAAGTATTTTATGACCATATCTAATTAAAATTATGTACCAGCAATGAGATAAATCATAGTCTCGAAACTTTTGTTAAACAATAAATGTTTAATTTTTAGATTGATAAAATTCTCATTCTATATGAAAATATTTCTCTAATACTAAAGAATGTAGACATTGTGGAATTATAATTTATTGATAAGCAGAAAACCATATGATTTTAAATGATGCAAGCAATGAGAATAAAAAAAAAACGAATAATGTTTGGACCTAAAAAAAAATGATGCATGTCCAAATGTGAATCAATTCTACATTGATGTAAAAATACTTGAACTATAAGCTTCTAATGTATTTTATATTTAAATAAAAATTGAAAACTTGATTGAATTTCAAGGCATTGGATTCAATATATCAATACTCAATTTATGCAACCTTGTTATCAAAAATTATATTGATAGAAATTACGCATAAGTATACATCAACAAATCTTAATGACCTAAGAACAACATTTCTGATATAACAATATCACGATAAAATCAATAACTACGAAATATGAAAAATAATCTTAACGATCGCGTGTAGAAAGTTCGTGAATGGAAATATATCAGTAATTTCATATACATACTATTGCAGTTGTTATTCTGAATAAATTAATAGATTACCATTATGTAACAGCAGCATCCGTGATCGACGCAAAAAAATTGATGCAATAGATAAATACAAATAGATGCAAAATGATTTGACCCAACAACAGGTGTTAATTGTCTAACAGAATTGGAATTGAAACATTTTGCAACAATAATAGATGTTTGTTTTTCTAATAGATGTTTGATCAGGATGATACAACTTTTATGTGTAAAAAATCTACATGGTTATAGCTATATATATTATGGGTGAAGCTTTTTTTTATAACGTTTTCTTAGAGCATATAAAATTGATAAATTTTGTGATCTCAGATAGTAGCTGCATCCAATTTAACTTGTAACTAGTGTTGCATGGCATCGTGCGTCAAGACAAATTGCTGAAACTTCCCGTAAATTAAATTTTTAAAAATAGATTCAATTTCCTTTTACATATCTGAAAAAAAAATTTAAAATGAGATAAAATGAGATTCTTAAAATTTTTGAAAAAAATTGACCTTTTTGAAAAATTTTATTTTTTTTATTCTTTGAGATATTTTGGAAATTTTGAACTTTTTTTAAAGCAATTGCGATACGATAGCCATGTAGAATGTATAACAAATAAACATTGGTACGGAACCTATAGAAAAGTAAACAAAAATTGTTCTTATTATTAAAATATCTAATGATCATTTTTATCTGGCAAATGGCATTTTTTTTTACTTTTTCTATTGGTTCTCCGAAACCGCTAGATCTGCCTTACCAAAAATTTTATCAGTTCTTCATTCCGTCAATACAAATAAAATGTTTTTTGAATCATACAAATCGCACACTCTCAAATAATCAATTAATATTTTTGGCACATTTTGCCCGTATCTTCGAATCGGCTTGACCTGCCTTTGCTAAAAACTAATTAGCACGTCTCCATATCAATAGGAATCGAATGTTTTTTGAATTATTCAAATCGGTTAACTCGTGTAACAGAAACAGTCGACGAAAATTTGTATCCGCACACACACAACCATACATCCATTTTTTAAGGTTTGCCAAAATGTTCAGAAATCTCTGAAACGTGAAGATAAATAAAAAAATTCATTTTCAACTTTTTTGCGATTACTATAACTTACCCCACGGGAAGTTAAATATGAATCAAAAATATGTTTCTAAGTGAAAACAACTTAATGTTCAAGTCAAAAATACTAATTTGAAGTACGTAAAAATATAATCAGAACTAGAAAATCCAACCATTGGGTTGCCTTCTCAAAAGAGTCTGTATAAAAAAGACAAAATAAATGTTATAGGACTTAATGGAATAACACATATTGTAGTTCGTATGGAAATAATAAAAATCAATTTGCGCAGTTAATATATAATATTAACTGCGATATAAATCTTAATGATATAATAAGATATAAATCTTAAAGTAAAAAGCGAAGTAAACCTAATACTATTATAATCATTTAAACTATAAATTAATATTTGGCAGCTGTATCATTCCGTATATTTCCATATTAGTAATAGTTACCAAAAAATAAATTCAGTAAAATATGATTAGGATATTGTAATAATATTAAATTAAATATTATAATATTGGGAACAATATGGAATAATATGCAAAAATTTTCGTATCTTAAAAATATCTGTTTAACGAGTACGTCAAAATAAAATTTGTTTCAAAATTAAATTCCGGCATTATAGTAATTACCTGTTTTCAAATGATGTCTTCACAAAAATGCAATTACCATAAATTAAACTTGGTGACATTAATTTAAAATCACGTTGTAAAAACTCCTGGTTTTTCTAATTGTACAATTTTCCTTTCAAATTATAGTTTTAATTTAGGAAATTTCTATATTGTTCAAAACAATTTTGATGCGAATTATTAAAAAAATATAAAAAATTGCTGTGCGTTCAATAAAATATATTAATGTGTGGAACGCAAGAAGTCTCAATGAACCCATATTGAATAGTCATTTGTAAATATTGAATAATCAAAAATAATAAAAATTGTTTAAAATGATTCAAATTCACATAAATTAAATAATTGTTATACAAATTCTTATCTAAAAACAGTACGGAATTTTGCAATATGATTAGGTGGTAATTTAAACGAATACCACAATTGTTGTATCAATGGTGCAATATGTTTCACTTCACCAGTAGATCTGTTCTACTTATTATTATATTATAGTAATAAAGCAATGATGAAATAAGTATTCTATATTTATGCTGCATCTGTTTCATTTATCCATTTTATTCTCAAATTATAATAAGGTTGAAACTTTAATTCAACCAATATAAAAACACAGCAAGTTGTCCGTGTTGCAATTCTATATCACTATTTACAGCAATCAATTACTTTTGATTTCTACACCAAGATGAACCTACCAAACCGGCAAGAACTTCTATCAAATTATTTCACAAAATGTATATAATTAAAAAGTTGTATAATTAGCTTAATTTCATAATAGTAAATATTAGATCTCTATTTAAACCTACACACAATGTGCTGTAACCAGATTTAATTATAAAGCGCATTCGATGATGATCTATTGGAAAGTCCATTTTTAATGGACCATCGTTTTATTAATAAAAGTAGCGGTAACATAAAAGTAATTATTAGATTGTACTTCCACGAGAACACAAATATGTATGTACTTATTTCGTAATGTGTAATAGATCTGTAAAATCTATAGTTTTTCTAGATGATTACTATAATGTAACTCTTTTATAACAATTAATGATTGAAAGTTATGTGATGTAGAAAAATTGTTATAATTGTTAAATGTGCAAACCTATACTCATACATAATCAATTATTTTATTAGAGTAAGTAGTATAAGTAAGTGAGTATAATTTTAATCAAAGTATCACATTACAAATTAAATTTGTAATGTGATTTGTAAAATCTAGTTCATATGTGCACTCTTCAATCTAGATCAACTTGATAAATATTTTATATCCAATGCCAAACAAATGAATTTTTGACACATGAAACAAAATTCTAATTCATTTTTTTAATAAGGATCAATATTTTTTTGTATTGTTAAATAATTTAGTGAAGTATACCAATATGCGACTTGCATTAGTTTAAAAAAATAATGTATATGCAATTTTGGAATTATTGCATTATTTATTAAACTAAATTATATAACTGCATCTGCCAAACATATACTGTATCTTATATAATTTATTATTTTAATTTATGGCACATCTCAGCTACTTTTCGGCAATAGTAATGTAGACATTACATTTTTCTTGTATATAATATTCTAATAATAAATACGCTCATAATTTCAGTTGAATTCAAAACAATAACCAATCAATGATAAGTGTTTTTTTGTAATTTTTGCCATTTATTTCTACAATATTACTATAGTTTCATCATTTAATAAATAATAATAATAAATAATAAAATCATTTGACAAACTCTAAAAAGAATTATCAAATTCCGAAAAACCGTTTAAGAGAATTGTCAATTCATACGTACATATTACTAATATATATATATATATATATATATTATATATATATATATATATATATATATATATATATATATGTGTGTGTCTATTAATAAACCACATCCACCTAAGAGTTGGTCTTATGCTTGAGGTTTGATCGTTGTTGGATGGCCTATCCATCCGCAAGAAATACGTAAAAGCGCAGTCTAATTTATATATAATCAGTAATTTTACTAAACCACAAAAATATGCAAAAAAATGTGAATCTTCAGTAATATGCGATAATTATTTGTGCTAAAGAGTCGTTTAAATGCGGTTGCGGTTCCGAACTCTCTCTTTCGAAGCCGGGTCTACGGAAGAATGACTCTACTGATGGTCCACGTCAGGGGTAACCAACATTTATTGATTCATAAAATATTACAAATATTTTATTAAAATTCATATGATGATATAGCTTAAATGTGAACAGTGTTATCTTTCAATTTGAATAATGAGTTCAAAAGAATCGACGCAAAACGTCTGACAGAGATATGTTTAACAAGTTTCTATATAATTACCCCCTAAACAATTTTACATTGCCGTTAGATTGCAGTTATATAACATCTGTTACCTGTTACATTGCGGCAACCTTATCAAATGCATTGCCTGAAGGTAACTATTTCCGCATCATGTGCGTTACAATGTGCGTTACATTGTGAAGTTGCGGTAACTTACGGTAACGTACATATGCAATATAGATATGCGTTACATTGTGAAGTTGCGGTAACTTACGGTAATGTACCCATGCGATATGAATCAGCACTTTTTGCAATGCTTTTAATTTATGCGAAAATAAGTGATTTTCTATAAAAAAAAAAGATTTACTCATATTTCATTGTATTTATTATTTAAAATTAATATTTTACAATAAACAAAGTAGCAACAAATATTTTATACTAAATAGAACAGTAACAAATATTTATAACAAACAAATAGCAACAAATATTTTGAACTAAACAAAACAGTAATAAGTATTTTATAACAAACAAATAGCAACAAATATCTGTTGCTATTGTTTGTTATAAAATATTTTGTACTAAACAAAACAGTTTTTATAACAACAAATAGCAACAATATTTTGAACTAAACAAAACAGTAATAAGTATTTTATAACAAACAAATAGCAACAAATATTTGTTGCTATTGTTTGTTATAAAATATTTTGTACTAAACAAAACAGTAACAAATAGCAACAAATATTTTGAACTAAACAAAACAGTAATAAGTATTTTATAACAAACAAATAGCAACAAATATCTGTTGCTATTGTTTGTTATAAAATATTTTGTACTAAACAAAACAGTAATAAGTATTTTATAACAAACAAATAGCAACAAATATTTGTGCTATTGTTGTTATAAAATATTTTGTACTAAACAAAACAGTAACAAATATTTTATAACAAACAAATAGCAACAAATATTTTGAACTAAACAAAACAGTAATAAGTATTTTATAACAAACAAATAGCAACAAATATTTTACACTAAACAGAACAGTAATAAGTATTTTATACTAAACAAAATAGCAACAAATATTTCATACTAAACAGAACAGTAACAAATATTTTATAAAAAGAATAACATTATAATAAAGAAAATAGCAACAAATATTTTATACTATATAGAACAGTAACAAAATTTATAAAGCAATAACAAACCTCATAACAAGACAGTAATAAAAAAAACAATATAATAAACAATACAGCAACAAATATTTTAGACGATACATAAAATTTATATCAATTACATTTATTTTTCGTTATATACACAATGAAAAACAAAATAGTAACCTATTAAACGAAAAAAATAACATAATAATCTAGAATATTTTAAATGTTAAAAATAACAGTATTAAATATGTTATAATAAATAGTAACAAATATTTTTCGAAAATAATAACAAAAATATAAAATTTATATTCATTACAATTATTAATTTCATATTTTCAAATGAAACACAAATTAAATATAAAACTATTTTTGAATGATATTAATTAATAAAAGATGGAAATAAAAATATCTAGTTTTGGTCCAACTATTAAAGCTAATCAAGCTATCTCGACACACTAATTTACAGAAACTTTATTACATAATTCCAAATAAGGATGACAATTTTCAAATACAATTATATTTTTTTGCAGACAAACAATACAACTATTAGAATTATAGTTGAGCATTATTAAGCTTTGATAATTTTTTTTATCGAGATACTTCCAACATCTTCATTCTCAATATTCACAATTTGTCTTAATTCCATTGTAGCCCATTCAGTATGTACTATTCCACCTTAAAAACAAATGAGAAAGGTTAAAACAGAATTTATAATAGTAATTAGTTAACAAGAACTATGATATATACCTCATTTATTCCTTGTTTTGCTGTTAAAAGCCTCTCGATATTCTTTCATATTATACACATATGTTATTCGAGGCAATTTAGGATTCAAACCGAGACTTAGAATCCAATCCTAAAAATAAATTATTACAATAATAAAATATAAACCTCAAAAGCCATTAGAAATTTAAACAGCTATTTACCTTTAGTATCTTGTGGCATTGTCCAAAACTAAATTCTCATATCCAAATAATAAGCTCTAGTTTTTTTGAGACATCTCCAAACGCGGGCCTTATAAAAATAATTAGCTTTTAGCACAGTAACCAACAAAAAATTATACTTACCCTTCATAATATTATCAAACAGCACTTCTTAAAATTCATTTTGAGGTTATTTCTTATACTCTTTCGATTTCGACGTAGCTGAACAAATAACACATAAGCAGATATGTAAAGTTTACGCCATATATACGATATTTTTTGCATTTTTATTTATACACGTAGAACTCAATATTACAAAATATTTAAATAAAACAAGACAAAACAACCCCGCATATGACAAAGTATAAAATGGCGTTCAGGCGACAGGCTGCAATGCACTCTGGGAAACTTGACGCCTGAGTCTGAATCCCTCTGCCGAAAAAGGAAGACAACCGTTAAACGTTCAAACGTTTAATCGAATTCAAAAATTTGAATATACTTTTTGAAATGTTTGTAAAAACTTCTAAGTTTTTAAATTTTTTGAAAAAATTAGTTTGTTTTAAGTAATTGAAGAAGTTAAAATTCTGTTTTTGTTAAAGAAATGCAATTTATTAACTTCCCGTAGGGTAAGTTATAGTAATCGCAAAAAAATCGAAAATGAAAATTTTTGCATTTCTCGACGTTTTGATACCTTATAAAAAATGGATGTATGTGTGTTGTGTGTGTGTGCGTGTGTGTATGTATGTGCGGATACAAATTTTCGTCGACGATTTCGGGAACACCGATCAACCGATTTGAATAATTCAAAAAGCATTCGATTCGTATTGATAAGGAGACGTGCTGATTAGTTTTTGGCGAAGTCAGGTATAGCCGTTCCGAAGATACGGGGCAAAAAGTGCCGAAAACGGTAACTCAGTTTTTAAGAGACGGAGCGTCCGATTTTAATAATTCAAAAAACATTTTACTTGTATTAACAAGGTGAAGAACCGATCAAATTTTCATAAGGGCAGGTCTAGCGGTTTCGGAGAGCTAATGAAAAAAGTAAAAAAAAATGCCATCTGGCGGTCAAAAAGATCATTAGACATATGCACATCAAATTATCAGATATTTTATAAAGATTTTAACAATAAGTATAATTTTGGTTTACATTCCTATGGGTTCCGTACCAATGTTTACGCGTTAGACGTCGACGCGGCGCTTACGCGGTTTGATATTTCGTCTTTATGCAGTTAAAGCAATACGATTGCTTTGAAAAAAAGTTTAGATCTTTCAAAATATGTCAAAATAAAGAAAACATTTTTTTCAAAAAAAAAAAATTAAAAAAAATTTTTTTTTCAAAAAAAAGTAATTTTTTGTCTTATTGTTTGTCAAAAATCTTATTTTTTCAAAGTAAATTGTTTTCAAAAATGTTAATCGTTTTTAAAAAAATAATAATTTTTGGTACGGGAAGTTCCAGCAATTTGCTTTAAGGCACGATGCCTTAATTGCCTTAAGACAGAATTCCACTTACAGCTAGTTTCATTTAAAATTTTAAAATTTTTACTGTAACTTCCCGTAGTAAGTTATAGTAGTCGCAAAAAAATCGAGAATGAAAATTTTATCGACGATTTCGGGAACAACATTCGATTCGTATTGATAAAGAGGCGTGCTGATTAGTGTTTGGCAGAGGCAGGTCTAGCCGTTCCGAAGATACGGGGCAAAAAATTCCAAAATCGGTACCCAGTTTTTAAGAGAACGGAGCGTCCGAATTTAATCATTCAAAAACCATTATTAAATTTTTGGGAAGGCAGCTCTAGCGGTTACAGAGATCTAGTAAAAAAAATAAAAAAAAATCCATCCATTATCCGTGCTCTATAACTGACACTACTGAATTTAAAAATTAGATCAATCGATTTTTCATTAAAAAAGTTGTGAAAAATATTTCTAACAAAACATTGCACATTTATTACATTAGGTAACAAATGTATATAACTTTGTAACTCCCGATATACATTGCGCGTATATTGCACTTAGTTAACATTTGTTATGTAACTTTGCAACTATCGATAAACATTGCGCGTACATTACACTTAGTTAACATTTGTTATATAACTTTGCAACTATCGATATACATTGCACGTACATTACACTTAGTTAACATTTGTTATATAACTTTGCAACTAAAAGTTACATTGCGCCTACATTACACTTAGTTAACATTTGTTATATAACTTTGCAACTAAAAGTTACATTGCACTTATATTACATTTAGTTAACATTTGTTATATAACTTTGTAACTAACAAGTTTCATTACGGCAACATGTAGTGTTTACTGGGTATGTTGAAATCAAAATTTATTACATAGTAAAAATGATCTTTTCAAAATTTTTAGTTAATAAAAATACCTTTAGTTAATAAAAAAAGTAGAGTAAAATAAATATCAAACATTTCTTAAAAAATGTTTGTGAAGTTATATATGTAATTAGAATTAAATACTTATTAAAAATTTAATATAATTGAATATATAATTAATCATATTACATTACTCGTTTATACATATCATCGCAAAAGAATGTACTGACCCTTTTATGATTTGCTTATAATATTGTGTATTGTGTATCATAATATTTCATAACAGA
Organism: Ctenocephalides felis; assembly: GCF_003426905.1. Classification (NCBI taxonomy): domain Eukaryota; kingdom Metazoa; phylum Arthropoda; class Insecta; order Siphonaptera; family Pulicidae; genus Ctenocephalides; species Ctenocephalides felis. The sequence continues at coordinate 47,689,007 of NW_020536999.1, read as the reverse complement.
AAATTCAATTCCATAAAATCAAATCCACCTGTTAAAATCGGATAATATATCTCTCTAACTCACTTTTTGCTAATTTGTTGATTTTTTAATAATTATACATATTCGTAGATTTAAATTTTTAATTTTCCCTATAGATCATAAAAGATAGTGGCATGTATAGTTGACATTTTGATTGCAAATTTTACATTTTAGTGAAATTTTATTATTTTGCTCTTTAAGTGGTTAAGATCCATTTAAAAACAATATAATAATAGGAAAATCTTATATATAAGCATTGAACTTTTAGAAAATTCGAAATATTTTGAGTTAGGAATTTCTCCAGTACCAGAATTTGTTTTTAAAACATCCATTTATTATCTGTATTTAAATAAAAATATTGTTTTTTAATATAATTAATATTTTAAAATATTTATTGTATATATATTGTATTTATATATTGCTTTTTTAATATAATTAATACTTTAAAATACTTATTGTATCTAAAGTAATAAATTCATCATATAACATCAGATTTAAAGTTTCTTAAAAAATACTGTCAACAGTTTGATGAAATATAAGGTTGTCCTCCGACAATATCTATACAAAACATCGCTTAAAAGCTACTATTATATAAATCTCATGTTATATTGTGGTCTTGTCATGTAAAGGAAAAGTCATTTTTGTCATCACTCATATAGCACACATACAACGACTTTTGAAAATGATTGGTTGCATAATTAGCCATTCCTAAAGCGAGCGACAATGAACTGAAATTAATTTTACTTTCATTTTTATATCTGTAATATTTTTATGCATACTGCATTTATCTGGATACAAATATGGTATACTAGTGCTTTCTATCAAGATCCAAATATATCATATGCAATTAATCATATGCATCGAGATCGCGAGCTGGAGTTTCCAGAATGTTTCGGAATGTTTGGTTTAGTAGACCTCCGATAAAAAATAATGGAATTATTAAAATAATGCAATGAAAATACAGTAAAAATTTACATATATATGAGTTTGGTCACATAATTTTTATTCTGTCCCATATAGAGTTTGATTACCTTTGGTCATATGCGAAAACTAGTGGTATATGCAATCGTGCCTTAAGGCAAATAAAAAAACTAATCAGCACGTCTCCTTATCAATACGAATCGAATGTTTTTTGAATTATTCAAATCGGTTGATCCATGTTCCCGAAATCGTCGACGAAAATTTGTATCCGCACACACACACACACACACAGACATACACACGCATACACACATACACATACATCCATTTTTCTAAGATATGCCAAAATGTTCAGAAGGTTTTGAAATGTAAAGATATATAAACATTTTCATTTTCGATTTTTTTGCCATTACTATAACAAATAGATTATTATAAATACTGTAACATTGTCCAATATTTATAAGAATTACATAAACTGAATTGCTAAGTTAAAATTATTTATCAGTGAGCTTTACAACTTTAGCAAGAATTAAAATTAAAATTCGAATTGTTTTCGATATTCAAACAAATTTTTTTTTTGAAAAAATTGGCAAATCTTCAATAGCAATCCTTTTATCAACACAAGCAGAATTTTTATGAATAATTCAAATCGGATGCTTTTCAAAAACTGTTATTTTTTGCACATTTAGCTCCGTATCTTCGAAACGACTGGACTTGACTTTGATAAAAGCTAATCACAACTTCTTCCCATTATTAAAAATTGAATGGTTTTGAACCATTCCAATTGGATGCTCCGTTCTTGCAAAAACCGAGTTTCCCTTTGCACCGACCGACCTTTACACAAAAACTAATCTGCACTAATCCCCATCAGTAGAAATCAATTGCTTTTTAAATCATTCAAATCGGTTGAGCTGTACTCCGGAAAACGTCGACGAAAAATTGTATTTGCACATACATATACGTACACTTCCATTTTTTCTGAGGTGTTCCAAAATATTCAGAAACCTCTGAAACGTGAAGATAAGCAAAAAAAATATTTTCTACGGGAAGTTAATAATATTACATTTGCAACAATGAACAAATATTATTTAAGAAAATATATATCCATAATAGAATATTATACCCATATAGATATGTAGTTCCTTCGACAAAATATCATTGTGCCTTCATCAGAAAAGCCAATGTTAAAGTTTATTTTCTTTATATTAAACATCATTTACAATCACATCAATCAACAATCATTTTTGTTACAACATACCACATATAGTACTTATATTACAATTTTCTCGATACTATAACTTCAACAATCTCGCAGTAACCATCTGTTATAGGCAGTAATTCGATAGCAAGAGCAAGTTTAACATCCTATTGTTAAAGTTCTTTGTCTCAATAATGAATCTAATATAAAACTTTTATTACAACGTTCTGAAAGTGAAATTCATCCTACAATGCAAAAACCAAACGAGGGATACAATACCTGTATAATCTACGTTCACTTGTTCTTAGTTAATAAAACAGAATCGATTATTTTATTGTAGCAGGACAACGGTTACCATCAGTCATGATGAGGAGATAAGTATGGGCTTAGTAAGAAATCGAGTAGTAGTCGTTTAATATGTGAGAGGTAGAGACGAAAACATACAATTTGATATATTTATATATTCACGTTTGATATTTATATAGAGTCTTGTATTTATCATCGATTGGAAGAAACTGAAATTATTTTCGATTAGGGTTCGCTCGTAGGTAAGTGGCTAGAACGACTGGATCTAAATCAGGAGTCCCGGGTTCGATGCCCACTTAGAGCAGCCTGTTGTCAGGCAGCAGTGGCAACGATTTTCACTTGAAAATATAGATATCAATTTGTTTCCAAGTGAAAACAGCCCTAGCACGGCATTGCTGCACCAATAAAAAGTCATCACTATTACAATAATTGTAATAATAAAAATTCAGCACATAGAGATGAGACAACTGTTTGGGTTGCCTTCTATAATAAAACAAACGTAGTTTGTAAGAAATTCATCACAACAGGTCATAGAACCCATAAATTCTGATCGCTGTTCAAATAAATTTTAAAAAAAATCGACTATTAGATGGCAACCCATACATTTGCCCCAACTCCATGTGATAAATTGCTACAATTTCTGTATGTATTGCTACAAAACTGTTATTAATGCAGCAATGTTCCGAGAGGTAATATTCATTTGGAGACATAACATAATCCTACATATTTTTAAATGAAAACCGATGCCATTACTGCCTGACATCAGACTGTCTGAGTCAGGTGTCCTACTTAGAATTTCTGATTGAAATCCTCTAGCTCTAACTGAAATTCTTTGGGGGAGCCCAAAATATATTTCTGTTGCAGTTTTTACAATTGTTTAGTGATTTAAGTTATATTTTATAACAACAAGAATAATACTGAAAAATTGTGTATAAAAGAACGTTAATCACTTAATTATCAAATAGGTATAAATGAACTAGTTATAAATTATATAGAAATAATGCTTAATCTGTCAATGTCATATCTTAATTAATTTAGTTTTCGCAATTCTCCAGTAAATGTCATCATTAATAACATGAAATTGAACTAGCTTCCTAGTGAAAAGCTCATTAGTAGAATTTCAAAAGAATTTTCAAACCACTAATAGAAACAACGTTTTCTAATTAAATTTTAGAAAAGACAATATGGCAAATGATGAACTGTTATTTTCATCAACTCATTAAATATTGACCTGATTTAAAACAGATCAAAGCTAATCAAAATTTGAAATTTAGATTTATCTTTATAATTAATTTGAAAGCGATTTGTAAATAAAACATCTGAATAATGTAGTAGGAATAATTTTACAAGTTACAAGCTTTGGTTAATGAGAACTAGTTATTTAAAAATCATGTATAACCAAAAATAATTTGTATGTTGTATTTATTATTTATTTGTACTTGTATTTATTATTATTTTTTGGCTATTCATCATCACCAGTTGTTTGAAACTTTTATATAATGATAATTGAAATCATTTCATTTACACAACTGTGTGGAAATACCAAGCAGAAGATAAGTCGTGTGCTAAATCAATTATTTTTAATGTGAATAATATTTAATATTCTATCTTACATATTTTGATTTATTTACAAATTTTGAAAATATAATCTACAAAAACCTTACAATTAACAATTAAAATTTAAGGTTAGTAATAATTTATATGATACGAGAAGGAAATCAAATTTTGGATAGCCCAATATAAACAGGATAGAATGAGTCGATGATATCGACAGTGGTTATAAATTTGGTAATTGGTTAAAAACGCTTTGGTTATATATATATATATATATATATATATACATTATATATATATATATATATATATATATATATAAAATAAAATTCGTAATACCAAAAGTGAAATTATTAAAAAGAGACACATATTACTATAAATATATATATTATGTCCATAGCAACCTTCAGCTAAGCGTGAAAGTATCATCTTGATTAACTTAATTGGAATACCTAGAAAAAATCTCGTAAGCCAAACGACGATTATTCCATAACCATATTATTAGGAAGTTAGGACCATATGTCTCAGAAATAAATTACTTTATTGCTTAATCTCGGCTCATTATTAACTGACCACAAAAGGAATTGTCTAGTTGGAATTTCAAAATCTATTTTATTACTTTAATTAACATGCTTTGAGATCTAAAGATGTTCGGTCATAATGATAAATTATTTGAAAATTTGTTTCAGGCAACTCAAGTCCAAAAGACTAATAAGTATTAACTATTAAAAAGATAATTAGTAATATATAAAATTTAAACTCTGGATCAAGGATTATAGTATGAAACCTAGTGCATGCGGTAGCATTGATAAATTAGAAGTTTTGTTCAGGCACATGTTAAGTTGCTGTAGTTCCTACAGCAATTCCTGTTAAATTAGACAAACCTTTTTAACTACAATTGCTGGCATTTGTCCAATGATCTTTACATTTTAAAACGATTCTCGAGAGAACTTTACAAACGAACATTTAGTTACCCGATTATGCTCTTTTGAATCCTTTGAGAATTTGTAGACATTTCGTGCAACTTGTAGTAGATTATGAAATATTAATTGTATGTTATTTTGCTCGGTACACTTTATAAATCCAGATCGAACACTTGTACGCAAAGGTTGATAGAGCAATCTACAATTTTGCAAAGATACATACACACATTCGTGCATACGCATATACGAGAATTACTTAATCTTTCGTCAGAAGTGATATCCATTTTTACTTGAAAATATAAATAAAATATGTTTTTATTTGCTTAACTAGCAATCTGGTACTACTGTGCAAAAAGAAGTGTGTGAAAATTGAATAGTGGGTATCAATTATGTATATATATGTATACATATGAAATCAAACGTGTACAAAAATTTTACTCTTTTTTGCTAATAATAAAGAAATAATATTAAATTATAATAAAAATACTAGCGAATCGTCGTGTAAAACTTATCAACGCATGTCCTTGTCGAGTTACATCATATAGCTCTTAAAATCGGTTCAGATGTTTCTGAGAAAACGTCAAAAAATATTAAAAATTTAGCTCAAAACATAGACAAAATGTTGTTAAATGATCTAAAAATAAGAAAAGATAAATAAGCGAAGTATAATATCAATAACATTTTGTTTGTTTGTTTGTTTATATATTTTCAAAAAAAATTTTCTGATAGCTTATTTTTATAATATTATCTCTCTTATGCAAAAGCTCATTTTTTTCAAAATATTTGTTTCATTTTTTTTTTTAATATTTTTTAATTTTCGGGAACATGGGATGTCTCCTTTGTTAGGAACGTTTAAGCATTAAAATATTTCATTAATAACTTAAGAATGTTTGGGAATCTGTGGAAAGCCCGCACATACTTTATATGATTAATGCCATACATTGCACAAGTAGAACTAAAGATAAAAATTTTGTTTTTAATGTTTTTTTCAATATATAAGTTTGCAAGAATTTTAATTTATGCTGAATGACCTCTTGACCTAAACCAAAAACTAATTTCCTGATTTTACCGACATTCCACACATATTTTATTACAAAACAATTATGTGAAATTTTTTAACAATTTTCAAATAAAAACAATTAACGCCATTACACATCAAAGTTGATTAAGAAAACGTAAGTTACATAAACAAACATCCAGCATTGCCAAATATAATCAAAAGAAACGAAACCGGAACATACAGCACATCGTGATGATCTTACAAAAGTTAAATAACATTAATCTTATTACGGCAATCTAATTTCGTACGCAGAAACACTTTCAAAACAATTTGTTTCATCAAAAAAGCGAAACATTTGAAACGGCTCATTAATAAATCTTCAATAATGGGCGAAGAGACACAGGTACACGCAAATGTTATTACAAATTAGCTCATTGTCTTTGTGAAAAAATTGTATTGTTGAAGATTTTATGGAGCTCATAACAGGTAATGAAGATAAGGGCCACGTATGGGCCATGTGCAAATAACCTTGTATATGAAGAAAATGCATAACCTCATTGTCTAGCAATCACTGGTTTTAGGTTCTATAGCCACTTTGATCAGCTTGATATCAACCACTAGTGATATCAGATTTTTGCTGAATATATAACCACTGAGTTGCCTTCTGACAACACTGTGTTAAAGTATTCGTCAAGCATCACAAAATGAAAAAGGTTACAAAAATCTTTTTTGAAACTTGTTTCAAGTGTATTACAAGAAAATTTCTCTTACTCTCTCCATGAAAATCAAGATGGTTGGAAAAACCAATACTTCTTGTTTTATGAGGATCTGAAAAGAAATGCTCTTACGGTTTCAAATATTTGTAGACTTTAACATATTTGATTCAAAACACTAACTGATCAGTAATAGTTTATCAGTAATAATTTACTTGCAGTAATAAAATCATCAATATAGATAACTTTAAGATAATCAGAACTTTCTAACATTTTTGAGTAATAATAAGTATTTAAGTACACCACAAACCAATAATATTTTTTTCTCATATTTAAATTATCTAATTAAACGAATCTAGGAATTATCTAGTTAGTATTAGTTATTATTAAATTGCAAATAAACTATTTAGTCAAGAGAAGAAATGTTGCAAACGCCTTTCATAAATGATGCGAACATTTTGTGAAACACTTCATCTTTTCCTCAGAAAATTTTGTAAGTCCATTGCATAATAGGGATGCTAGGCACATCTCAATCTAAAACAATAATTTTGCAAGTAGAAATATTTATATATTATTTCACAATTCTCAAGTCGATTAACTGATTAACCATTACGAGAAATCTAGCAATAATATAATTACGAAAATAAATTAATCGATATCTCACTGTTAATCTTGCAATAAAATTCCTAGCAATAAATGATATCATTAGGAAATAGATTCAAAATACGAAATTAAATGAAATTTTCAAAGTAATATTAAATATAGTATAATTTAAAATAAAGTATGTTAATTACATTTTAGTGGTCCATTCACCATTAATTAAATAAATGCATTACATTATGAAATTAATTATGTATATTAAAAAAATAACAAATACGCACCAGCTCGAAGGTCAAAGAAAAAATAGCCAACAGAATTGAAAGGATAAAAACATATTTAACCCTTTCTACTTGGTAAATGAGAGATTTATATCTATTTAGCCGCTGGAGCGGCTAAATAGGACTGGAAAGGGTTATTGCTTGATTATTAATATCTAACAGTCGATTTTTTCTAAAAAGTAAAAAGATTCTAAACAAGATCCAATATTAGCAAATAAATTTTATTATAAAAAATTTGAAGAGCAATAAAAGAAATGTTTTCGGTTCAGGTTTCCGCTAAAATCAATAATCCAACCAGAATCACACATTCATCTCATTTCATTTTTGAATCAGAATAATATACCGATTCATCTAGAGAGCTCGTTAAAGAAATAGAGTGATCTGAATCAAAGATAGCCTTTTGATGCCAGTAAATCAAATCGTACAAAAACTTACAACTTAATTCGCGATATCATCTACGAATGTGGTGAACGAAATGATAAACAAAAACATAACGCAAATCAGATTAGGTCATGCTGATGTTATCTAGTGACAAGACAATACATGAATACGAATTACTCATTTTATTTAAATAAAAACATTCACATATTCTTATTTAATTTTTTATGAAACTGTTGCAAAATATTCCGGAGCTGATAAAGATGTGGATGCCATAATTACTTTGGCAACACTTGGGAAATTAAGAAGAGTCAAAGAAGGAAGTTAGGAAAAATCTTACAGCAAAAATGATAATAACAATATAAGTTAATGAATATTATTAATGGTTAACGAATATTATTAATGGTGTGCATGGCGTCGTGTCTCGAGGCAAATTTCTGGAACTTCCTGTTTTCCCGTAATTTATAAAAATTGTTTCCAACCATACACACATACACACATATACATCTATTTTTTCTAAAGTATGCCAAAATGTTCAGATGGTACTGAAACGTAAATTTACACAAAAAGAAAATATTATCGTTTTTTTGCGATATTATTCAAACATATTTTTCTTGTTTCAAATTCGAAACTGGAAATTGAAGCAGGAAGAAGTCTAAATGACGTTGAGTTCAAAAACTAGAGATTTTTATTCAGAATTCCTGAATTTATATATTTTTCCTAAATATTGATCCTTTGACTTTTTAGCAATAAATCTAATTCCTGTACAATTTCAGATTATCATTTGAAAATCGCGTGTTATGATATGCCCTATTTTGTTGGATCAAACTTTGTAAAAATATTTCCAGATGAGAAGACCCTTTCTAAAATTCCGAGACAATCCGTACAAAATTTTTTGAATCTTAGACCAATATGTTAAATATAGGTAAATAATATTTCATTATTATATTATGAAAAAAATATTATAAATATCGAAACATTTGACCAATTTCCCAGTTTTTTCAGATAATCCTTGACGTATGGTCACCTTACAATAGATCTTTCAAAAAACATTTTA